>NC_135415.1:2242500-2260000 GCF_051991245.1 Festucalex cinctus
CCCCTGGACTGATGTGGAGTTGACTTTGTTACAGGTATACTTTTGGGAGGTGAAAAGTACGTCTCATGCTCTGTGGCTCTGCCTGCCTTTTGCCATCTCGCTCGGGTGATGGAGAGCTCAGATGATGATCCTGCGTATGTGGCCAAGTTTAAATCTACATTCAGAAAGGACCTGGAGACACGTAAGGAAAACGGCAACATTGCATATTTGAAGATTGCTACTGCATTGGACCCTAGATTCAAGGACCTGGAGTGCATCCCCCGAGCTGAGAGGAATGAGGTATGGGCCTCTGTCACCAATTTAGTTATGCAACAGCTGGTGTTTGAAGAGAAATCTGTGGAAGAAAAAACATCAGAGCCACCAAAGAAAAAAATAAGCCTTTTGGCTGCTTCATCTGAGTCTGATTCTGAAGCGGATGAAGACTCAATTGAGTATTGTGTGCGTCGATACAGATCAGAACCCACAAATAGTTCAGAATCCTGTCCATTCGATTGGTGGTCCAAACATGCAGGTGCACACAGCACACTAGCATGCTATGCACAGAAATACTTAGCGACACCTGCAACATCTGTTCCCTGTGAAAGGTTGTTTTCCCGTGCTAGTCATATTGTACAGAAGAAGAGAGCTTCCTTATCATCTGAAAATGTTAATAATCTTGTTTGTGTTAGCAACTGGCTTAGTGCAGAGGACTAAAACATACAATTGCAGGATGTTACAAATACTGCTCCTGGTTGAAAGCATAATGTTTCTGCTGTTACCCTAGAGATTGTCATAGCCTAATTTTATGATTGTGGGTGATTTTTTTTTGTAATTATTATTTTATTTTTTTAATTTTATTGTTTTGTTTTTAAAAAAAAATTTTTTTTTTTAGTTCAAATGGGATAATGATACCCCTGCAGTGGCTATAAGATTTAGGTTATTTATTATTGTTTTATTTTAGATTAACTGTGAATATTTAATTTAACTGCAGGTGTATGAAAAAGGTCTAAAGTGTTAGCCCCACAAATGTTATGGCACTTAAATTTTTATGGCAATACATTTAAAATAAATGGTGCAATGCAATACTTTTGAAGTTTTTTTTTTTTTTTGTATATTGCGTGATTTTGTGCAATGTGATTAATCGCGATTAATCGCAAGGACCTCATGCCGTTAATTGCAATTAAAAATTGGAATCGTTGCCCAGCGCTAATATATATATATATTATTGGCCATGCGTCATATCCTTCTAGCGAGGCTGTAGCCAATCATATTGCAGCGGGTCGGGCACAGCCTCGGTACCGCTAGCAGCTAGCATGCTACAACACACTAAAAGCCGGGGCGAGCGTTTCGGGGACGCGGAATCGGGACAAAATGGTGAAAAAGGAACATCAAAGTACTCGTGAGTCTATTTACTTGCTGTTGAATTGTACCGAGCTACCAGCAGTGTTTGTGTTGACTGGCAAAAGTGCTCGACAGTTTTTGTTTTGTTGAACCGAGTCTTTATTGACAGTGGACAACGACAAGCCGCCCCCCTCACCCCTCCTTTCCCACTATAATGCGCCGAGCATTAGCTGAGGGAGCGTCGTCTTCGCACATTACCGTCAATCAAACAATTAAGTGGCTCGTTAAAAAAAAAAAAAAAAAACACACACTGCTCGCTGCGTGTGTCATCCATGGCAGAAGTGAAGAACACTACGGTGACAGGATTGGCCGGTGAAAAACAGCAACACCAGTAGCCACCAAGTAAAAGTGAGTAACTACAAAGTGGATTTGATAAATGACAGCTAGACAATCAAAACATGCTCGCTGGTGCAGTGTATACATGTGTACATTAATAATAATACATTAATAATAATAATAATAATAGATTTTATTTATAATCCACTTTACATTTATAAAATAAATCTCAACGTGCACAGTACAGGCAACAATAAAATAAATAATACGAACGACATCAATGCGCGATGAAATAATTGTCGGCATTAATAAATTAGTGAATTAACGCAAAGTTAATGCATTAATGCGCCCAGCCATAACATATATATATATATATATATATATATATATATATATATATATATATATATATATATATATATATATATATATATATATATATATATACATATGTATTGTAGTCATATATTCAGATCAGTGCATTAACGATGGCCAAGCTAACGAAAGGGTAATGATTATTTAGCTTAACTGTACCTTACCTCGATAAATTGTTTCGGATTGGACGGTGAATTCTTGCAGGCGGCTAGCTCCTGGAGTTTATATTTACACAGGACACAATGCATTCGCCATGAATCGTTCTTCGAGCCGACCAAGGTGAACATTTCACGCAGGTAAGGCCATGGGTGGGCGGACTGGGTAGCCAGCCGACTCCCTAGCTCCTTCTGAGTTGAGTCCATAATGTTGACAGTTTCAAAGTAATTTCAATTTGACGACTTCTCAACATTGAGTCATCTCATAGGTTGAGATGGAGCCTATCACAAGGGGGGAAAGGCCTCAGAATGCTTCTGCGAGAGGCTCGCGCGGAGGCGTTACGGCGTATCTCCGCTCGTGCGTTTGCCTTCCGACTTGTGCGCAATACACATATGTGTCTGCTGGAGTTTCACACCAAGTTCCGCTGTCGCTATGGCTGGGAAGCCACAGAGTGGCGATTCCTCTGCATTTTATGACGGATTCAGGAAGTTCAATTTAATTCAGAAACATGAAACAAAGCCAGGGGGAGAGTAAGTTCATCACCGTGGCAATTAATTATTGCCAATTTGCACCGGTGTCGGCCGTAAACTCGCCAAAACACAACAGCCATGCGCTTAGCAAACACATTTTTTTATTTTTTTTAAAGTTATTGTTGTTTTCCGCCTCTCGCCCCAGGCACATATCCACATTCACAGCCGTGGTCTCCAAGCAGGAAGTCGATTTGCGCCGCCAGTTGCCTTCACGGAAACTATCTGGGCGGGGGGCGGAGAGAGAGAGAGAGAAAAAAAGAAAAAACGCCATGGAACGGACCAATCAGAAGCGAGCTACGCCTCGCCATCACGGCGTTCAAGGATTGGCGACGTGTGCACCGCAGCCGGCCACGAGCGACGCGGCACTTAAAATTCATGACCGCCGGAGATCATGTGATCTACGACGGTCATCAACGCGAGAGCAAACATGGAGGCATAAATTAGGCTGAAGTCGGAGACCGTGTGAAATGCTGCATAGGATTGGCTGTAACGGCCGAGCCACGAACGAAAAGCTGCCGTCACTTGTTAATCGTTGTCAAGCACGTAAAACAAGTAACAAGTAACAACCCTCTTTTTTTGAAAATGTATCAAGTAAAAAGTACGGATACTGTTGTTAAAATGTAACGGATAAAAGTAAAAAGTGTTCTAAAAGATAAATACTCCATGAATTACAAAGTACTGGAAAAAACTACTCAACTACAGTAACTAAGTATTTGTACTTCGTCACTTCCCATCTCTGGTCATTTTCAATCCAGGAAAAAAAAAATGCTGTTTGAATACAAGTAACTTAAAAAAAAAAAAAAATGCCGGGGGCATGAATCATTTCGGGCTTGACTGTATTATTGCTGTATTATTGTATTATTGCTCCTATCTCACCAGCACTTAGAAATGGTAATCCATGGGGACTTCCGGCGGACGTGTTCGATGTAGGACGTGGAAACGGGAGCTCCTAGGGAATGTGATTATAAAATTGTTTATTGATATCAAAGCTTGACTATAGCGGACTGTTGTGAAGTGTTGGGACTTTGTTTTGTTATTATACGTCGGCCAAATTTAAATTCCAAGTATGTCGAGTCTTCGGACGAAGCCAAGTCTGGTCGCAGTAGGCCGCACCCGCAGCCTGAGTCCCCTGAGAAGCCGGAGGCTAATGAGGAGATGCTACGCTGCATTAAAGTAATGATGGACGAGCAAAGAACGGAGTTCGTCTCCAAATTTGAATCTATAATATTGGAGTCAGTCAGGAAGGCTGTCTCAACCACTTTGAAACCGTTGGAAGAAGCACTGGCCTTACAAGGTAGCGCTATTCGTGATTTGGAGCACTCAGCAAGTGAACATAGCGACTCCATTACTAGCATGCAAGCTGAGATGGCTAAGCTAACTTCACGTGTCGATTCGCTGAATAAAAAGTGTGAGGTTTTGGAGGCACGCTCCAGGTGGAACAATATTCGTTTGGTTAGCCTGCCTGAAGGGTCTGAAGGACCGAGACCTACAGAATTTGTCGCTGAACTTTTGCAAGGTTTATTGGGACTCGACGAGAAACCTGCACTGGATAGAGCCCACCGCACACCACGAGCTAAACCGAAGGAGGGCGAACCATCGCGTCCGATGGTCATCAGGGTGACACAGTTTCAGTCGCGGAGCCTGATCATGCGCCGAGCCGGAGAGCTCTCCCCCTTGCTGCACAACGGGACAAGGATTCACATATTTCCGGATTTCACACCGTCTGTGGCGAAGAGGAGGGCGGCTTTCAATCCCGTGAAGAGGGAGCTCCACGGCTGCGCCGCCAACATCAAATTCGGGCTGTGGTACCCCGTGACGCTACATATTACCATGGAAAGCGGCCAGACTCACAAGTTTGAAGATCATGCTATGAGCGATTCCTGCTTTTCAGTTCCCAAAATTTACAATTTTCGATTTCGTAGCCGATTATTCCCACATTCTACATTTTGGAGATTCTACATTTCACATTTACTTCCACATTATTCATCCGATTCACTTCATTCCAACTTCAGTACATTCCAGTATTTTTATGCTATGAGCGATTCCAGCTTTTCAGTTCCAAAATTCACAATTTCCAATTTTGTAGCCGATTATTCCCACATTCTACACTTTCCATTTACTTCCACATTCATACGATTTACTTCATTCCAACTTCAGTACATTCCAGTAATTCATGCTATGAGTTATTCCAGCTTTTCACTTCCAAAATTTAAAATTTTTGATTTCGTAGCCGATTATTCCCACATTATACATTTTCCATTTACTTCCGCATTATTCATCTGATTTACTTCATTCCAACTTCAGTACATTCCAGTATTTCATGAGCTCTTCCAGCTTTTCAGTTCCAAAATTCACAATTTCCGATTTCGTAGCCGATTATTCCCACATTATACTTTCTATTTAATTCCGCATTATTCATCCTATTTACTTCATTCCAACTTCAGTACATTCCACTATTTCATGCTATGAGCTATTCCAGCTTTTCAGTTCCAAAATTCACAATTTCCAATTTTGTAGCCGATTATTCCCACATTCTACACTTTCCATTTACTTCCACATTAATACGATTTACTTCATTCCAACTTCAGTACATTCCAGTAATTCATGCTATGAGTTATTCCAGCTTTTCACTTCCAAAATTTACAATTTTTGATTTCGTAGCCGATTATTCCCACATTATACATTTTCCATTTACTTCCGCATTATTCATCTGATTTACTTCATTCCAACTTCAGTACATTCCAGTATTTCATGAGCTCTTCCAGCTTTTCAGTTCCAAAATTCACAATTTCCGATTTCGTAGCCGATTATTCCCACATTATACATTTTCCATTTACTTCCACATTATTCATCCGATTTACTTCATTCCAACTTCAATATATTCCAGTAATGCACGCCATGAGCTCTTACAGCTTTTCAGTTCCAAAATTCACAATTTCCGATTTCGTAGCCGATTATTCCCACATTCTACACTTTCCCACATTCAACACCATTCAATATCATTCAACATCATTCAACATTATTCCAAATCATTCCACAGGTATTCATTCAGCTCTCCAGACTTCACACGCCATTTCTCCAGAAATGGCATTTTCTAGTTATTATTCTATTTTATTCCTCGCACTTTTTTGTCCAGTTTCAACTTCCACATTTTTCACCTGATTCACTCCGTTCCAATTTCAAACGATTCCAAATATTCACGCCAACATCGCTTCCATTTTTCTCGTTCAAACGATTCACGTGTTACCCACAATTTCCCCATGTATTCTTCATGGGAGATTCAAAATTTCACATTTACTTCCACATTTTTCATCCGATTTACTTCATTCCAACTTCAATCTATTCCAGTAATTCACGCCATGAGCTCTTCCAGCTTTTCTGTTCCAAAATTCACAATTTCCGATTTCGTACCCGATTATTTCCCACATTCTACATTTTCCATTTACTTCCACATTACTCATCCGATTCACTTCATTCCAGCTTCAATATATTCCACCATTTCATGCCATGCCCTCTTCCAGCTTTTCAGTGCCAAAATTCACGTGTTACCCACAATTTTCGATTTCGCACCCGATTATTTCCCACATTCTACATTTTCCATTTACTTCCACATTATTCATCCGATTTACTTCATTCCAACTTCAGTATATTCCAGCACTTCACGCCATAAGGTCTTCCAGCTTTTCAGTTCCAAAATTCACACCTTACCCACAATTCCCGATTTTGTACCCGATTATTTCCCACATTCTACATGGGTGATTCTACATTTCACATTTACTTCCACATTATTCATCCGATTCACTTCATTCCAACTACAATATATTCCACCAATTCATGCCATGAGCTCTTCCATATTACCATCTAACTTACCACGCACGGCGGCCATTTTAGACAAATGATATGCCCAGGTTTCTCGCCAACCTGGCCCCCCAAGGCAGCGGCCATTTTGGCCAATTGATTAGGTATGCCTGTGATTCTTGCCAGGATATTCCCCGACCTGAACAGGAAGTGACCTAATTTCAACAGGAAGTGACCTAAAATCAACAGGAAGTGACCCGATTTCAACAGGAAGTGACCTGATTTTAATAGGAAGTGACCTGATTTTAACAGGAAGTGACATATCAACAGGAAATGACCTAAAATTAACAGGAAGTGACACGATTTCAATAGGAAGTGACCCAATTTCAACAGGAAGTGACCTGAAATCAACAGGAAGTGAGCATGCTAGTGCTAAGTTAGCATGCTAATGCTATCAACAGGAAGTGACCTAATTTCAACAGGAAGTGACCCGGAAGTGACCTTAAATCAACAGGAAGTGACCCAAATTCAACAGGAAGTGACCTGATTTCAACAGGAAGTGACCTCATATCAATAGGAAGTGACCTGATTTTAACAGGAAGTGACTTAAAATCAACAGGAAGTGACCCGATTTCAACAGGAAGTGACCTGATTTCAATAGAGAGTGACTATTACTCTATTGCTTATTAAGTTTGCCACTCATTGCACCATTGCTACTCGATTCTACCCTCCTTACTTCATTGCTTACTTAGTTCTTCTCACTTTACTCCATTGCATACCCGATTACTTGCGACTTCCTCCATTTCTTACTTGATTTCTTCCTTGTTTTCTTGTTTTTTGCTGATTTATTTTTACTTTTGTGCTCTTTTTCTTCCTTCAACTGCTTCTAGATTTCTGGATCAATTCAAACCATTCCAACTTCAGCATGTTAAGCTCATTCCATGTCATTCAGTATCATTCAATATCATTCAACATCATTCAATATCATTCAACACCATTCAATATCATTCAACATCATTCAACATTATTCCAAATCATTCCACAGGTATTCATTCAGCTCTCCAGCCTTCACATGCCATTTCCCCAGAAATGACATTTCTAGTTATTATTATCATTATTATTATTGTTATTATTATTATGTATTTTTATTTTTTTATTTTAGTATTATAATTTCCAAAGTATCCAGTTATCTCTAATTGATTGATATGCTGTAGCTAGATACTGATTTTGCAATAATTAAACATGGTGACACAGAGGTTGGCATACAGTACAGTTTGAGCATATGCTTCAGTCAAGAGATTCTGGGTCCAAAGCTTGGTTCATTGTTACTGTCGGGAATAGACTCTAGCCCACACTGAATAATTGTATAGCGTAACACAGCTGCATGTGGAAAAATATTTTTCACATACTGTATATCACTTTTTATCAGTCCGCTAATGTGGAAGAGCACCCTCAATTCACTGTGTGTCACAGGTAGTTTTATCTTCTGTAGACACTTTCAGGAGGGGCCCACTGGAGTCTCCAGATGCCTGCTCAATGGATAAACACACTCTAGATAAGCCCCCTGACAGAACTAGGCCCCTTTGAATTATCACCACACTCTCCCTGGCTAATTAAAATTTGCTTGTAACTTATGTCATTCATTTGAAGGCTGACAATTCCCAAACCACCCCCTCATTTTAATTTGTGGGACATGCACATTTATTGTTAGGGAGGGGAGTGGTGCCCCCGATGGGATGTCAGCGCGGCTTGTTTTATACTTCCATCAGGGCTGTACTGCCTGTGGAGAAGAGTACAACTGTGGGGAAAGCAGGTTGAGCTACTGCCTGTGGGCAACATGACACCTGTGGGTAAAGCATGTTGAGCTACAGCCTGTGGGCAACATGAAAGAAAACTATCGCCTAACACACGTGTGGTGTCTGTATGTGTGTGAGCGAAAGGGAGAGGGACAGACAGTGTGACACAGGAAGCGACAGAGAATCTGGTAATAGAAAAATGGCAACAAATTGTGTGATGAGTGATGACTTTCCAGTGTTCAGTATGTGACTTACTTGGCTCAGCTGGAGGAGCTCTTAGCCCATTTTGTGGCAGCCTCTATCTGTGTCTCCCTTTCAATGACAAATGGCACAGCAAATAATATTGCATTATATACTAAGTACGAGCAGTCAGTAAGTAAGATGCTACTGCTGCTGCCTGTCGCTCGCGAAGCAGGCTGTTTTAGTAAATTAGATCCAGAAAATAATCATCTCCATTGTTGGCTTTTGGTTGGCCTATGCAGTAAGTTGAATGAAGATATGCCTTTTTGCCAATGTAACCTGTTTATCTGTGTGATGTTTTGGCTGGACTAAATCAAACTGGGTGGCACGGTGAATGACTGGTTAGCACGTCCGCCTCCCAGTGCTGAGGACTCGGGTTAGAGTCCAGGCTCCGGCCTTCCTGGGTGGAGTTTGCATGTTCTCTCCGCGTGGGTCTTCTCCGGGTACTCATGTCACCTCCCACATTCCAAAGACATGCTTGGCAGATTAATTGGGCACTCTGAATTGTCCCTCGGTGTGCTTGTGCGTGTGGATGGTTGTTCGTCTCTGTGTGCCCTGCAATTGGCTGGCAACCAGTTCAGGGTGTACCCCGCCTACTAGCTTAGCATGCTAAGCTAGCATTAGCATGCTAAGCTAATTATCATGCTAATTAGCATTAGCAAGCTAACTTAACATTAGCATAAACATGAAACATGATAGCATAAACATTAGCATTAGCATACTAAGCTAGCATTAACATGCTAAGCTAGCATTAGCAAGCTAACTTAACTCTTTGACCGCCATAAATGTTTAAAAACGTTCAATATAATCCTAGGATAGGCCGCCATAGACGTCAATTGACGTCTACTATGTTTTTTTATGGAAACGGGTGGAGGAAAGCCTTGGGCAGCTGAGCTCCAAGTATCAAGCCGATCGGGTTACTATAATGAGTATTCCTGGCCACTAGATGGCTGTGATGAGTCTTTTGGACAAGATCGGGTAGGAGACATCAGTAGAAGGACAGAGGCTGAGCTAGAGTGTTGAGGGGGAGAGAATGGCTAACTTGGCTAAGGGAGTCAAAAAGGCTACAGATGGCAATCAGCTCACGCTTGATCCTTATTTTCAAACCTCAAAAGCATCGACCAGTGCTCAAGAGCACAGTGATGACGGGGTTAAGTCATAGTTGAAGCGGTGACGCGGCCGTTTCGACCACGTCCTCAGGCCCCACCGGCTAGCGATGCTAATAACGTCCTAAGGCCCCACCGGCTAGCGATGCTAACACCGGAGAAAAGTGGTGCACAACCGAGCACGTCTGCACAGATGACGTTTCATCGGACGATGACGACTACTATGGGTCCGATGCAAGACAGTCTTGGACAGTCTTCCAAAGAACGTGAAGGTAAGCGCTAACATGCTAAGAGATTGCTAGTAAGATTACTTTCCTAACTTTTCGGGCGATCTGCTAGCAGCGTGTGTAAATGTGCTGATATACACTAAAACATCTATTACCTATACAAACGTGAATGTATATTTTATAGATCGTGCTCACAGCAACGTCCGACCGCTGGTTCTACGACAAAGAAAGGTAAAAAACAAAAAAAAACAAAAAAAACATTTTCAATACACCGTAACAATAAAAGAAAAGTCTTTCGGATAGTATTGTAATTGTATATGTTTCTTTCAGCTCCTCCTCATAGGGCCCAAAGTGACCCTTCTCACAGTGAGCAGAACAAAGGTAAAAAGAAATAAAAAAAAGATTCTCCACAGCACTAATAAAATATTTGATGGTAAACGTCTTCTATAATTTACAGAATGTGCATCAACCAATACATCCAAGAAAAAAAGGTAAACATGCACACACACACACACATTGCATCACAGTGCTCTAAAATAATATATGATATTGAAATGTACAGGGTGACCCAAAAAGATGCGTACCCATATTTTTGGAATGAAGTAAATCGGATGAATAATGTGGAAGTAAATGGAAAATGTAGAATGTGGGAAATAATCGGGTGCGAAATCGAAAATTGTGGGTAACACGTGAATTTTGGCACTGAAAAGCTGGAAGAGGGCATGGCATGAAATGGTGGAATATATTGAAGCTGGAATGAAGTGAATCGGATGAGTAATGTGGAAGTAAATGGAAAATGTAGAATGTGGGAAATAATCGGGTACGAAATCGGAAATTGTGAATTTTGGAACAGAAAAGCTGGAAGAGCTCATGGCGTGAATTACTGGAATAGATTGAAGTTGGAATGAAGTAAATCGGATGAAAAATGTGGAAGTAAATGTGAAATTTTGAATCTCCCATGAAGAATACATGGGGAAATTGTGGGTAACACGTGAATCGTGGGAATGAGAAAAATGGAAGCGATGTTGGCGTGAATATTTGGAATCGTTTGAAATTGGAACGGAGTGAATCAGGTGAAAAATGTGGAAGTTGAAACTGGACAAAAAAGTGCGAGGAATAAAATAGAATAATAACTAGAAAATGCCATTTCTGGAGAAATGGCGTGTGAAGGCTGGAGAGCTGAATGAATACCTGTGGAATGATTTGGAATAATGTTGAATGATGTTGAATGATATTGAATGGTGTTGAATGTGGGAAAGTGTAGAATGTGGGAATAATCGGCTACGAAATCGGAAATTGTGAATTTTGGAACTGAAAAGCTGTAAGAGCTCATGGCGTGAATTACTGGAATATATTGAAGTTGGAATGAAGTAAATCGGATGAATAATGTGGAAGTAAATGGAAAATGTATAATGTGTGAATAATCGGCTACGAAATCGGAAATTGTGAATTTTGGAACTGAAAAGCTGGAAGAGCTCATGAAATACTGGAATGTACTGAAGTTGGAATGAAGTAAATCAGATGAATAATGCGGAAGTAAATGGAAAATGTATAATGTGGGAATAATCGGCTACGAAATCAAAAATTGTAAATTTTGGAAGTGAAAAGCTGGAATAACTCATAGCATGAATTACTGGAATGTACTGAAGTTGGAATGAAGTAAATCGTATGAATGTGGAAGTAAATGGAAAGTGTAGAATGTGGGAATAATCGGCTACAAAATTGGAAATTGTGAATTTTGGAACTGAAAAGCTGGAATAGCTCATAGCATGAAATAGTGGAATGTACTGAAGTTGGAATGAAGTAAATAGGATGAATAATGCGGAATTAAATAGAAAGTATAATGTGGGAAGAATCGGCTACGAAATCAAAAATTGTAAATTTTGGAACTGAAAAGCTGGAATCGCTCATGAAATACTGGAATGTACTGAAGTTGGAATGAAGTAAATCAGATGAATAATGCGGAAGTAAATGGAAAATGTATAATGTGGGAATAATCGGCTACGAAATCAAAAATTGTAAATTTTGGAAGTGAAAAGCTGGAATAACTCATAGCATGAATTACTGGAATGTACTGAAGTTGGAATGAAGTAAATCGTATGAATGTGGAAGTAAATGGAAAGTGTAGAATGTGGGAATAATCGGCTACAAAATTGGAAATTGTGAATTTTGGAACTGAAAAGCTGGAATAGCTCATAGCATGAAATAGTGGAATGTACTGAAGTTGGAATGAAGTAAATAGGATGAATAATGCGGAATTAAATAGAAAGTATAATGTGGGAATAATCGGCTACGAAATCGGAAATTGTGAATTTTGGAACTGAAAAGCTGGAAGAGCTCATGAAATACTGGAATGTACTGAAGTTGGAATGAAGTAAATCAGATGAATAATGCGGAAGTAAATGGAAAATGTATAATGTGGGAATAATCGGCTACGAAATCAAAAATTGTAAATTTTGGAACTGAAAAGCTGGAATCGCTCATAGCATAAAAATACTGGAATGTACTGAAGTTGGAATGAAGTGAATCGGATGAATAATGTGGAAGTAAATGTGAAATGTAGAATCTCCAAAATGTAGAATGTGGGAATAATCGGCTACGAAATCGAAAATTGTAAATTTTGGGAACTGAAAAGCAGGAATCGCTCATAGCATGATCTTCAAACTTGTGAGTCTGGCCGCTTTCCATGGTAATATGTAGCGTTGCTGGGTACCACAGCCCGAATTTTATGTTGGCGGCGCAGCCGTGGAGCTCCCTCTTCACGGGAGTGAAAGCCGCCCTCCTCTTCGCCACAGACGGTGTGAAATCCGGAAATATGTGAATCCTTGTCCCGTTGTGCAGCAAGGGGGAGAGCTCTCCGGCTCGGCGCATGATCAGGCTCCGCGACTGAAACTGTGTCACCCTGATGACCATCAGACGCGATGGTTCGCCCTCCTTCGGTTTAGCTCGTAGTGTGCGGTGGGCCCTATCCAGTGCAGGTTTCTCGTCGAGTCCCAATAAACCTGGCAAAAGTTCAGCGACAAATTCTGTAGGTCTCGGTCCTTCAGACCCTTCAGGCAGGCTAACCAAACGAATATTGTTCCACCTGGAGCGTGCCTCCAAAACCTCACACTTTTTATTCAGCGAATCGACACGTGAAGTTAGCTTAGCCATCTCAGCTTGCATGCTAGTAATGGAGTCGCTATGTTCACTTGCTGAGTGCTCCAAATCACGAATAGCGCTACCTTGTAAGGCCAGTGCTTCTTCCAACGGTTTCAAAGTGGTCGAGACAGCCTTCCTGACTGACTCCAATATTATAGATTCAAATTTGGAGACGAACTCCGTTCTTTGCTCGTCCATCATTACTTTAATGCAGCCTAGCATCTCCTCATTAGCCTCCGGCTTCTCAGGGGACTCAGGCTGCGGGTGCGGCCTACCGCGACCAGACTTGGCGGAGTCAGTCTTCGTCCGAAGACTCGACATACTTGGAATTTAAATTTGGCCGACGTATAATAACAAAACAAAGTCCCAACACTTCACAACAGTCCGCTATAGTCAAGCTTTGATATCAATAAACAATTTTATAATCACATTCCCTAGGAGCTCCCGTTTCCACGTCCTACATCGAACACGTCCGCCGGAAGTCCCATTGGATTACCATTTCTAAGTGCTGGTGAGATAGGAGCAATAATACAATAATACAGCAATAATACAGTCAAGCCCGAAATGATTCATGCCCCCGGCATTTTTTTTTTTTTTTAAGTTACTTGTATTCAAACAGCATTTTTTTTTTCCTGGATTGGAAATGACCAGAGATGGGAAGTGACGAAGTACAAATACTTAGTTACTGTAGTTGAGTAGTTTTTTCCAGTACTTTGTAATTCACGGAGTATTTATCTTTTAGAACACTTTTTACTTTTATCCGTTACATTTTAACAACAGTATCCGTACTTTTTACTTGATACATTTTAAAAAAAGAGGGTTGTTGCTTGTTACTTGTTTTACGTGCTTGACAACGATTAACAAGTGACGGCAGCTTTTACTTCCTGGCTCGGCCGTTACAGCCAATCCTATGCAGCATTTCACACGGTCTCCGACTTCAGCCTAATTTATGCCTCCATGTTTGCTCTCGCGTTGATGACCGTCGTAGATCACATGATCTCCGGCGGTCATGAATTTTAAGTGCCGCGTCGCTCGTGGCCGGCTGCGGTGCACACGTCGCCAATCCTTGAACGCCGTGATGGCGAGGCGTAGCTCGCTTCTGATTGGTCCGTTCCATGGCGTTTTTTCTTTTTTTCTCTCTCTCTCTCTCCGCCCCCCGCCCAGATAGTTTCCGTGAAGGCAACTTGCGGCGCAAATCGACTTCCTGCTTGGAGACCACGGCTGTGAATGTGGATATGTGCCTGGGGCGAGAGGCGGAAAACAACAATAACTTTAAAAAAAATAAAAAATGTGTTTGCTAAGCGCATGGCTGTTGTGTTTTGGCGAGTTTACGGCCGACACCGGTGCAAATTGGCAATAATTAATTGCCACGGTGATGAACTTACTCTCCCCCTGGCTTTGTTTCATGTTTCTGAATTAAATTGAACTTCCTGAATCCGTCATAAAATGCAGAGGAATCGCCACTCTGTGGCGTCCCAGCCATAGCGACAGCGGAACTTGGTGTGAAACTCCAGCAGACACATATGTGTATTGCGCACAAGTCGGAAGGCAAACGCACGAGCGGAGATACGCCGTAACGCCTCCGCGCGAGCCTCTCGCAGAAGCATTCTGAGGCCTTTCCCCCCTTGTGATAGGCTCCATCTCAACCTATGAGATGACTCAATGTTGAGAAGTCGTCAAATTGAAATTACTTTGAAACTGTCAACATTATGGACTCAACTCAGAAGGAGCTAGGGAGTCGGCTGGCTACCCAGTCCGCCCACCCATGGCCTTACCTGCGTGAAATGTTCACCTTGGTCGGCTCGAAGAACGATTCATGGCGAATGCATTGTGTCCTGTGTAAATATAAACTCCAGGAGCTAGCCGCCTGCAAGAATTCACCGTCCAATCCGAAACAATTTATCGAGGTAAGGTACAGTTAAGCTAAATAATCATTACCCTTTCGTTAGCTTGGCCATCGTTAATGCACTGATCTGAATATATGACTACAATACATATGTATATATATATATATATATATATATATATATATATATATATATATATATATACATATATGTTATGGCTGGGCGCATTAATGCATTAACTTTGTGTTAATTCAGTAATTTATTAATGCCGACAATTATTTCATCGCGCATTGATGTCGTTCGTATTATTTATTTTATTGTTGCCTGTACTGTGCACGTTGAGATTTATTTTATAAATGTAAAGTGGATTATAAATAAAATCTATTATTATTATTATTATTATTAATGTATTATTATTAATGTACACATGTATACACTGCACCAGCGAGAATGTTTTGATTGTCTAGCTGTCATTTATCAAATCCACTTTGTAGTTACTCACGTTTACTTGGTGGCTACTGGTGTTGCTGTTTTTCACCGGCCAATCCTGTCACCGTAGTGTTCTTCACTTCTGCCATGGATGACACACGCAGCGAGCAGTGTGTGTTTTTTGTTTGTTTTTTTAACGAGCCACTTAATTGTTTGATTGACGGTAATGTGCGAAGACGACGCTCCCTCAGCTAATGCTCGGCGCATTATAGTGGGAAAGGAGGGGTGAGGGGGGCGGCTTGTCGTTGTCCACTGTCAATAAAGACTCGGTTCAACAAAACAAAAACTGTCGAGCACTTTTGCGAGTCAACACAAACACTGCTGGTAGCTCGGTACAATTCAACAGCAAGTAAATAGACTCACGAGTACTTTGATGTTCCTTTTTCACCATTTTGTCCCGATTCCGCGTCCCCGAAACGCTCGCCCCGGCTTTTAGTGTGTTGTAGCATGCTAGCTGCTAGCGGTACCGAGGCTGTGCCCGACCCGCTGCAATATGATTGGCTACAGCCTCGCTGGAAGGATATGACGCATGGCCAATAATATATATATATATTAGCGCTGGGCAACGATTCCAATTTTTAATTGCAATTAACGGCATGAGGTCCTTGCGATTAATCGCGATTAATCACATTGCACAAAATCACGCAATATACAAAAAAAAAACAAAAACTTCAAAAGTATTGCATTGCACCATTTATTTTAAATGTATTGCCATAAAAATTTAAGTGCCATAACATTTGTGGGGCTAACACTTTAGACCTTTTTCATACACCTGCAGTTAAATTAAATATTCACAGTTAATCTAAAATAAAACAATAATAAATAACCTAAATCTTATAGCCACTGCAGGGGTATCATTATCCCATTTGAACTAAAAAAATAAAAATAAAAAAATAAAAAAGCACAATAAAATTAAAAAAATAAAATAATAATTACAAAAAAAAATCACCCACAATCATAAAATTAGGCTATGACAATCTCTAGGGTAACAGCAGAAACATTACGCTTTCAACCAGGAGCAGTATTTGTAACATCCTGCAATTGTATGTTTTAGTCCTCTGCACTAAGCCAGTTGCTAACACAAACAAGATTATTAACATTTTCAGATGATAAGGAAGCTCTCTTCTTCTGTACAATATGACTAGCACGGGAAAACAACCTTTCACAGGGAACAGATGTTGCAGGTGTCGCTAAGTATTTCTGTGCATAGCATGCTAGTGTGCTGTGTGCACCTGCATGTTTGGACCACCAATCTAATGGACAGGATTCTGAACTAATTGTGGGTTCTGATCTGTATCGACGCACACAATACTCAATTGAGTCTTCATCCGCTTCAGAATCAGACTCAGATGAAGCAGCCAAAAGGCTTATTTTTTTCTTTGGTGGCTCTGATGTTTTTTCTTCCACAGATTTCTCTTCAACAACCAGCTGTTGCATAACTAAATTGGTGACAGAGGCCCATACCTCATTCCTCTCAGCTCGGGGGATGCACTTGAGGTCCTTGAATCTAGGGTCCAATGCAGTAGCAATCTTCAAATATGCAATGTTGCCGTTTTCCTTACGTGTCTCCAGGTCCTTTCTGAATGTAGATTTAAACTTGGCCACATACGCAGGATCATCATCTGAGCTCTCCATCACCCGAGCGAGATGGCAAAAGGCAGGCAGAGCCACAGAGCATGAGACGTACTTTTCACCTCCCAAAAGTATACCTGTAACAAAGTCAACTCCACATCAGTCCAGGGGTTCCTGAATTTCAATGTTGTGTTTCAGATTATGAAAAGTGTTGAGTATTAGTTTAAGTACTTCACATTATAACTCCATATATTTCACTAAATTAACATCCTTAAATTTCGAAACCTGTTTATAGAATGTGAATCATTTATTCCTGTAGATAGGCATTTTACTCAGTGAGGGAAACATTAAGCATGCATGAATTTCACCATGGGACCCCATGTAAGAAAATATTCTTAGTCTTCCAAGCACACAAGACAGTGTGAGAAATATGATGTACTGTAAATCTTACCTGCATGGCTCTAGTAGTGTTTCCAACTTGCGTAGTTTGTCCATTTCAGCTTCCGATGGCATGGCAATCTTGGTGTGTGAGGTGAGGGCATCCCTCAGTGGCTGTTCGTTTCTAAT
>NC_135415.1:2265000-2320000 GCF_051991245.1 Festucalex cinctus
CAAAACTTTTCATCAAAATTGACTGCTTCCTTTATGAAGCGAAAGTGTGGTTTGGTGTCGTGAAAATCAGGAAGTATGCCAAGGCAGGGAGTTGATAGTGAAAGTGCTGTTTGCCGCTTTTGTCTTAGTCAAAAAGTAACGGCCCCCACTCATGAAGCGAAAGTGTTGTTTGTGACTATTGTCTTTAGAAAAGGAAGTGAGCTTGGCTGGGAGGTCCGAGTGAACCGTTTGTGCTGAAAAGTTAAAAAACAGGAACTGGGGTCTACCTGACTGCATTATTGTGTTTGTAAAAAAAAAAAAAAAAAAAAAAAAGGTCAGATGCTTAGCTTATTTGCGCGAGGGTTTGGGAAATTATGCTTTTGTTTTATGAAATAAAAGACTTTTATACGTGACCCGCTCCATCAAAAGGGTCCGCATATATAGATATGGGCGATATTAGACAGCTGGACATTTTTGTCCATTTTGAGATTTCTCCACACATAGCCTCCTTGAGGTCTCTAGTTTCATTTGCAAGCAGCACAAAAGTCCAAATTGCAATAGAAGTGTATGAGAATAAGCAATTATTAGACATATGCATCGTAACTAGGGGGTGTTTTTAGCCAAGCTGCTAGCTTGCACTGCTTCTTGCCCAACTGTTTAAAAACAACCCGAATTTCCTATCCTCAGACGTAATTCACAAATGATTTATATAAATGTTGTGAGGATAAGTTAATTGTCATGACTAGGGTCATGCAGGGGTAATGTTTGGGTCTTGACTCAAGAGTGGGTCATGCCAGGGTTAAGTTTGAGTTCATGACCTGTTAAGTTTGGGTTCATGACCGTGAGGTCAAGTGTCTGTTTTGAACTGATGCAATCGGCTTGGAACTATGTGATGTCAAGAATCTTTAATCTGGTTAGAAGCCAGTCAACCGCGAATCAGATAAATCCAGGTCAGTCCTGTCAGCTCCTTATATCGACAGGAGCCAATCAGCAGCGAATCATCTCAATCTATGTCAGTCCTGTTTCAGGGACCTATCAGGGTTACCCCCATCTAGCTCCAACCAATCGGATCGATTTACTGTCTATATAAGAAATGTGTGTCTGAGAAATGTGTGTGGTTGCCGGATTATTGCTCTCTGTTCCTCTGTGCTACTTCGCAGCCCAAAGGGGCTCGCCGTCTTATGATTCTCGATGCATTCTCGTTTTTCGTTTAGTCAAGTTATGTGAATAAATAGTAAAAACCTTATTTGTGTCTGCGCTTTGGGATCCAATCCTCTTCAGCACACAACAGAATAATCCAGGCACATGGATTCCGCATACTCAAAAAAGAGGTGCCATGCGCTTGGTATTAAGTATTATAGACTGTAATATTATTAATCATGTTAAATCAACAAAATAATCATGTCTTTTTATATCTTTTTATAATCAACCCTTAACGCAATCGCTCTCAGCCAATTTCATTGAAGCAACCCCCCTTTGCTCCCGGCTGTTTTACTAGATTTTGACTGAAGGTTCTAAAAAATATTGCGATCTATTGCTGAAAACACATGGATCCTACCACAATAAAGATTAGAGTCTCGTCTTTCATCAGGGGAAAAAAGTACATTTGCATCTGTTTCCGTGTTGTAGCAATTTGAATTGGAATATAGTTAAGGTTTGTCAATATTTGCATTTCTGGTGAAAACACTGAGAAGAAGAGCTTTGTTGCCACATGACTCTGGTTGATCTCTTATACTCTGCTAACACCTGCTAGCCTATTAAAAAATAATAGCAATAATTACCAATTCTTTAAGCCAGCCGCTCATGTCAAAAGCTGTATCAAGGCCTTCTGTATGCTCTTGCATGAAAAATAGATAAAAATTGTAAGCACGTTTTTATTGGAAGGTAAAGAAAAGTATTTAAAAACGTTTCATAGTAATATTGCGATTCAACATAAGGAGTACTAAAAACTATCCTTCACACATCTAAATTTATAACCGATTACATTTAAATTATCATAAACTACCTCTGGATTTTTGCTAGAAAGATTAAAAAAAAAAAATGTGATTTAAAACTATGTTTAGCTGGTTATGTATGTGGTTAGTCAAAGCACCCCCAGATTTGTTCTAATATTTTAAAGTTTGACGCCGATAGGAATGTTGCGTCTCAAGTTTTTACGCATATGTTGATTTCAATCATTATTGGTTAGTTAGGTCATCTGCAATAACTTTGGTCCTATCCTAAAACCACACAGGAACTTTATTTATAAAGAGATATGTTACGACCACTGTTGCATACACAATGCTGTCAAGGCAGGTAAAACAAAATACTGTAACTTAAAAATAATAGCATAAGTATGTAAATATACACGTAAATAACAAAATTAAGCATGGAAGAATGTAATATTAATGGAACATTAAGCCATAATTTTTATTTCAATGCTGTTCAAACATGAAACAGATTAAATACAGTGGCTCGCAGTTATAAGATTGAAGTTTCAGATAAACAAATATTACATTTTCCTACAAATCTTACAGTGTACATGAACAAGTTTACTGATTAGTATAAATTTGAGTAAAAAAATTGCAACAATCGACTTGTAAATTCGTATTGGGATTAACCGGTATCAAATCGAATCGTGACATTTGAATCGTGATACGAATCGAATCGTCAGATACGAAGCAGTTCACACCCCTAGAAAAAAAGTCAGACTCCATTACCGCCTGGCACTATTGTTTTTGCTCGTATCACTGCGCGGCGCGCTGCATCCAGCTGACAGATGCGCATGTTCCACCGTAATTACGGTATAACTTTGAAAACAGTAACATGTCTGACAACGACACTGAAGACAAAGACAATGTCTTTAGCACTGAACTAAGGGAGGTATCTTTATTTCCGTGACCCCAGCCAACTAGCCAGATTTTTGTTTCGACCGAAACTGGACCAGATCTCGCGCCACAAGATGCTGTTAGGTAGTTAGTGCTGATTGCACGCAACCGCAGGCGAGGACGCCATACAGACCCATGTCAAAAAAACCAAACCATCACTTTAAAATAGAGACCTCAAGGAGGTTATTGTTGCAGAATCTCAACTGATATTTTTATCCAAACAATGTGTTTGTCACTCACTCTCTGGCATGCGGACACTTGACGGAGCAGGTCTCATTATTACAAATACCGGCTACACGTATAACGTAAGTTTAGCGGCGGTAGTTTAAGTTCATTTGGCCAGGTGACAACTCAGTGTTGCTAACGTGAGTAAAAGTAAAGTAGGCAAGGCAAGGCAAGTTCATTTGTATAGCACATTTCATACACAAGGCAACTCAATGTGCTTTACACAAGGAAAGACAACACATAAGCATCAAGAAACAGTAGTTAACATTCAGAGGAAGAAAAATAAATGAAAATAGGTTACAAAATTCACTAAAAAGAACATACAATAACAATCTTAAAACATTATTCAACAAACTTTAAAACATTTAACATAAGGAAGTTTAAAATAATAATAAAAAAAACACTTAATTAAAGCTGTTTAAAAGTCCCTAATCAAAGGTATAAGAAAAAAGCAAAGTTTTTAACCTGGATTTAAAAGCATTTACACTCGGGGCTGACCTCACTTCTGTTGGTAGCCTATTCCAAATGTGTGCAGCATAATAGCTAAATGCAGCTTCACCATGTTTGCTTCGAACTCTGGGCTCCACTAGTTGGCCCAAGTCTGTAGATCTCAGAGCCCTGCTGGGTTTGTACTCAATCAGCATTTCTTGGATATATTCAGGACCCAAACCATTTAGTGATTTATAGACGAGTAGCAGAACTTTAAAATCGATTCTACAGCTGACTGGGAGCCAGTGTAAATCCTTAAGTACTGGAGTAATATGTTCTGATCTCTTTGTTTTGGTCAGAACTCGAGCCGCAGCGTTCTGAATGAGCTGCAATTGTCTCATGTTCTTTTGAGAGAGTCCAGTCAGAAGACCGTTACAGTAATCTAGTCTGCTGGAGATAAAAGCATGGATAAGCTTCTCTTGGTCTGCTTGAAGCATGCAGTCCTTCAGTCTGGATATGTTTTTCAGCTGGTTAAAAGGCTGTTTTAATAATGAATTTAATATGATTGCTGAAGGTCAGGTCTGAGTCTATTAGTACCCCAAGATTTCGAATTTGCGCTTTAGTTTCTAAAGACAGTGACTCAAGCTGTTTTTTTAGCAGCAATCCTCTTTTCTTTATTGCCGAAAACAATGAGCTCCGTTTTGTTTTTGTTTAGCTGAAGGAAATTTTGGTTCATCCAGTTGTTAATTTGCTCTAGAGAATGACACAATACGTTAATAGAACTGCTGTCATTTGGGGACATTGATAAATACAGTTGTGTGTCATCTGCATAACTATGACAGTCAACATCGGCGTTCTGAAGCATTTGACCCAAAGGTAACATATACAGACTGAACAACAGGGGGCCAAGGACTGACCCTTGAGGGACCCCACATGTTTCGATCAGATTCAAAATTTCCAATAGTCACAAAGTAACTCCTTTCCTCCAAATATGACCTGAACCTGTCAGGGTTCCGGCTCCATGAGCCCTGTTCCCCTCCTTCCTCCGTGGGTGTGTGTGGGGGTGTGTGTGTGCGTGTGTGTGTGTGGGTGTGTGTGTGACAAGGCAGCTAATTAGGTGGATGAGAAGCAGCTGGAGCAGCAGCCAGGTGTAGATGATTACCTTGCCAGCCTACTTAAGCCAGCCCCTTATCACATCTCGGCGCCAGAACGTCTTGAGTAGTATACCAGTCAGTAGTGTCCTGTTGACATGCTCACTTGTTCGGCTTGCTCCATAACTTATTGTGTCCCACCTGTCCAGGCCATCTCCACTGGCTCCCACCTTGCTTGTTCGCCTGCCATCCTGCCTGCCTGCCTGCCTACCTGCCTGTTCACCGACTCACCACCTGTCTCTCTGCTCCTGGCCATCCTGCACCCTGCGGGCACTCTCCTGACCAAGTTGGCCCACTCGCCTGCTCCACACACCTCTGCTCATTAAAGCTACTTCCATCAGCCCTACTTGTCCTGTCATACTTGCATTTGGGTCCTCTCTGTGCCCCCATCCTAACAGAACCATTTAAGGACTGTTCCATTAATTAGTTATTAGTTATTTAATAACTAATTATTTAGCAACTTGAGTTAAGGAAATGGAGAATTAGAAAGCAAATCTTGAAATGCACAAATAATAATAATAATAATAATAATAATAATAATAATAATAATAATAATAATAACAATTAGTAATTGATAGTATGGACCACTTCATGGCCTACGTCACGATGACGTCACGGTGTTTACTTGATGCAAAAACAACTTGCCGCTGCAGGCAAAGGAAGTGCGGCTAGAAGTAAACAACGCTGGTTGTCTGTCGAAAATGTCGTCTTGTGTTCTTGGTTGCCAGAACCGTAAAAGCACCAACAAAAACTTGAAATTCTATCGCATCCCAGCCTCTGCCAGTCAAGTAATCGCAGACGGCTGTGGTTAAACGTGATTAGGCGAAAGGACTGGACTGAGGCTATCATCAACAATGCTCGTGTTTGCAGCGCACACTTCTTATCAGGTAAGTTTAACTATCAGATTCAGCCTGGACAACGATATGGGCTAGACTTAGTTGTGACTGAAATTACTTAAATTAGTCATTATTTGTGGGAATATTTTTTCATGCATGGACTTACAAAAAGTCCGTATTTACATGCTACATGCGCGAATGCTAACCGCTAGCTAACCAAACGTTAGCTGTATGTTTCAGTTTTGTCGAGGCCAAAGCCCCCTCAATGTTTCCGATAACTTCTTGTCAAATTCTTGTAGGAGAGGTACATGCCTCGTTTATCCTCGTCTTCTGTCCCTGTCGTTGACTTAGCAGCACTTGCGACCGCATGACACAAAAGTCCTCGCTCAAGTTGTTATATTCAAAATTTTGAACATGTCCCTTCAAGACGTAGTTGTAGACATGTAATGATTTATAGGCCTTTCAATTTATCTTTAGTATAAACGCTCAGTTTTTCTATAAGGTAGATTTAAATGCCATTGCACGGTGGGTAGTCCCGTTAAATCATCTATCCAGTGCGTGATTGTGTAGGGGTCAGTAAATATCGGCCCATCAGTCAGTTAACTTTTTAACATTAACGGTCGTGGGGAGTCTGTTTACTCACATATTCACTCAAATGGCCGTTTTCCGCGTCCATTCCAACGTGAACATTCTCTGAAAATATGCTGACCGGTGACCACACGCCATTGAGCTGTTTTTGCCTCCAGCTAAGCCCCGCCCCTTTAAATTATGTCACATTGTTTACAAACTTTGAAGTGGTCTATTAGGCTAACATTAATGACTGCACGTCATTATGAAACCGCTGACTGCATTTTTCAGCGCTTATTGAAATATTTCTCAAAGAAGAGAAAGAATGATAAAGATGATGCTGATCAGGCACCTTTTGCCATTCGCACTTGGTCAAACTAAAGCTCATGTTTTATGCAATTGTATAATGCTACGTTCTCACCAAATCCGAAAAGGCGAACTTAGTGTTTCACCGCGTAGAGTGTTTTTGGAACAATTGCTGCTCATTCGCGCTTTCGTGCACACCGGAGAGGAGGAGGCGTGTCCCTTGGTGAACAAGGAAGTGGAGCACTTTAGTGAGTCAAAAAAGGGGCACCGCCAACTACTTCCACTTCTTTCCTTGGACAAAACAGCCGTGGCACTATTTTCTCCTCTTTTGAAGTATGTGATAGCACTTTCGCTGTTTTTAGTGGCAATCTGGCGGCCGGCATTTATGCTAAAAATAGCTTTGGCATTAATAATAAGAATTGCTGCTAACTCGGGTACAGTTCAAAAGCAAGTAAACAGACTTACCAGCACTTTCTTGATAATCATTTTGTCACGGCTGGCCGTGTTGTTGCGCTTGGGGTGACAATAGAGAGGACGCTGTGTGTGACGTGGCCCGTACTCGAAGCCGATTGGCTACCGCGAGGTGAAACGCAAAAAAAGTTCAATTTTTTGAACTTCGACGAATATGCGGAATTTCGTCATGGATGTGCGGATTTTGGCTGCTGCGCACCACGTCCCGATGCGCGAAACGCGTCCTCCGTTGCGCGCGAACAATGCAAACGCGCCGCCAAATCGCCATCCCTCGCTTTTGGTGAGAACGCAGCATTAGGCTAACATTAATGGCTACACGTCATTATGTAACCGCTGACTGCATTTTTCAGAGCTTATTGAAATATTTCTCAAAGAACAGAAAGAATGATCAAGATGATGCTGATCAGGTACCATTTGCCATTTAGTAACTCAAATGATGATAAATAAAAAAGAAAATATTCACACTTGGTTAACTAACGCTCATGTTTTATGCAATCATATAGGGCAAATGACATTAGACAGGGAGCAGTGGGACAAAATGAGGGAGCGTAACAGATTAGGAGGAAGTTGTCACCCATCCGACCCCCCGCCACCACCACCACACCCACACCCATAGGCTTACGACCATACATCAATTGCAGCAGCCCATATATATATATATATATATATAATTTTTTTAAGTAGTTCTAAACTTTTGCATATCCAATCAGAAAAACAAAACATGTTTTGCAATCCATCCCTGTCATGAAACAATTCAGTAGGCATGTGTGACAACTGAGGAAAGTAATCAGGGTCATTAATATTTCAGACTCTGCCACGCCTTCGCGACTGTTATTCAATCTCAGCTCCTGTTCCACTCTGCATTTTATGTCGCCATTATTTATTTACTGATGAAGGTGGCGGGACACACATGCTGCCTGGGAAGTGCACATGAGGCACTAAGAGAGTGCTTCTCTTAGTGCAGGAGGCTGTATAGTGGGGGATAAAGGTTTATTCGAGATATCTGCCCTTCGTTGTCTTTGCCTTCTTTTGTTTTGTACAGTAAGTACATAATGGTAAGAGAGTACGTTAAAAAAAAAAAAAAAAGTGCCAAAATTATATTAACTTGTATGTCAGTCAGCATGAAAAAGCCTTATGACACGTTTCCTGGATAAGAATATTTAGTGTTTGTTTTGCTTAACCCAATGGAACCTTTTTTCATATGTGGGGTCAAAATGGGCCCTAAATTTTTATGGCATTTCATAGGTGTACCCTAGTAACCTATGACGGCTCAACTGTTTTTTGTTGTTTTTTTTTAAGCTGAGCCGTGATTGGTTGTTACCTGATCCCCGAGCAACTGTGATGTCATTTTCAGTCAATGGCAAGTGGCAAAATGGCTGCCCCTGTGATGGATAAAAATGGGTGGATTTTGCTGCTTTTAACTATCCATCCATCCATCTTAGCCGCTTTTCCTCGCAAGGGTCGCGGGGGTACTGGAGCCTATCCCAGCCGGCTCCGGGCAGTAGGCGGGGTGCACCCTGAACAGGTTGCCAGCCAATCCAGGGCATAGCTGCTTAACTAAAATTTCACAAACCGCACAAGCTGCGCTGGCTCTGTCCGTCGGGGTGCTGGGGGTGGGCGCGCCTCCTGATCCCGCCTGGTTGGGAGAGGCTCCGCTGGTCGCTCCTCTTAACTCACTTCACTAGTTCTGTGCAAATCACATAGTGCACACAACACATTTCTTGGTGGAGTGGGATAGGATGTAAACACAGTCTTCGCCCTCCAACTCCCTCCAATTATAATGCACCTCACATCCAAGAGGGACGGGTGAGTCGGGGTGGGGAGCTATCAGTCGGGGCAGACTGCAGTATTTGGCAGTGCTGTGGTCCCCCGTTTGTGTCCCCGCCCCACCACTTTGACCCCTATTTTTTTTAATGCACCACACACATACTACACAATAGTGATGGGCATTCCAGTTCTTTTAGGTGAACTGAATCACTAGAATCAGTTCATTTAAAAGAACCGTCCAAAAGATTCGTTCACTGAATCATTCAGCCTCCCCTACCCCGAAGTTACTTTTTAAATTCAACTGTAATACTAATAATAATTTTAATAATAATAATGATGATGATAATAATAATAAGAAGAAGAATGACAATACTAATTACAGTAGACGACACCCACAGTACACAGAGAGGATAATAAATCCGTGAAAGATATCCCCAACAACGTCTTCTCCCCGCTGCTGCAGAGCGAGGCACAAAGTCATGTGCTGGTAAGAGAGAGACTGTCACTCGCTCTATTTTGTTTTTATGCGCTTGCCCGGGGCCAGTACGTGGATGGACACCACATTCGCCGTTAGCTTGGAGAAACACATGATAATGAAAGGTTGTCCCCGCCAGCACGGAAGTAGTGGCGTTTCTGTGAGTAGTTCCTTCCTTGGCAAATCGTGATTCATTTGTGGCAAGACTACAATCACTCACTCACTGAACTGGTATGGCAGTATGTTCACTCAATGAATCGTACGCAAATGGCAAATGGAGGTAGCACGTTCACTCACTGACTCGTTCGCGAACCGGAAATGGACACAGCCGCAACACTCATTCACTGAATCGTTTGTTCCTGAACCGCAAATGGCAACACGTTCACCCACTGACCCGTTCACTTACTGATCCGTTCGTGAACCGGAAATGGCAACACACTCATTCACTGAATCGTTCCTGAACCGGAAAGGGCAACACGTTCATCCACTGACTCGTTCACTCACTGATCTGTTCACGTCTTCGTGAACGGAAAGCTTCCTCAGTGACTCGATCCCTGAACACCTATAGCGAGGCTGCATGTGAAATAAAATCCCGCCCACGTCTTACGCTAGCTTCTGATTGGTCGTTCGCGAAGACTGACGGCATGAGCGTGGCTGCTCTCAAATGAACTGAGAAGTGTCACGCCGCCACTGGCGTGACGGCTCATGCTTTTATCACTTATTTCCTGTTTACTTTGAAAACCACTAACTCCATTCTCACCCCAGGTCACTTGCCCTTCCTGCTGGCTGCTCATTACCGGTCCCCGCCCATGATTGTCGCCACCTGCCACCAATTATCCCCTGCAATAAAAGCCATCAGCCTCCTCCCTCAGTTTGCCGAAGTGTCACATCAGTGCATGGAAGCGTTCCACAGTCCTCGTGTCCTTGATCCTGTTGCCTTGCCTTTTTGCCTTGTTTTTGTGCCTTTTCCTCCCCAGCGGAGCGCCTTGAGTTACCCCCTGTGCCCTGAGCCTCTTCACCTCGACAGCGGAGCGTCTTTAGTTATCCCTTGTACCCTGTGCCTGTTTTTTCCTCCCCAGTGGAGTGTTTTTTGTTCACCATTTTTTGAGTGCCCCTTCTCCTCTCAGCTTGAGAGGAGATTGCTGTTTGGAGAAAATAAAACTGCTGCCTTGGTGGCCTACACTCACCCTGCATCTGAGTCCTACCTTTCCACGTCGTGTCAGTACACTTCGGCCAGCATGGACCTAGCGGGGAAGTACGAGGCCACTCTTCAGAACCAGGAGGTTCGACTGACCCACCAGGAGGAGGTCCAGCAAGCCCTGGTCACCCAGATGGGTGAACTGCACAGTCAAATCCAGGAACTGGTGAGCCACGTGCGCCGCCATACTGCTCCTGCCACGAACCCTCGACCACAGCCCGAACCCCCAGCCTCCACCACGTCACTCACCGGAGTAGGCCTGAGACTGGCACCCCCAGAACGTTACTCCGGTGAACCTGGACAATGTCAGGCCTTCCTCACCGAATGCGACATACATTTTGAGCACTCTCCACAGGCATTTTCCACAGCCCGGTCCCGGGTGGCCTTCATGGTGTCGCACCTGACTGGACGAGCCAGAGCCTGGGCCACTGCGGAATGGGCCAGGGATTCTCTGGTCTGCCAGACCGTTCCTGACTTTCAAGCCCCCTTACGTTTAACCCCGACAGTGACGACAGAGAAAAGGCACGGGAATTGAGTCGGCTCCAACAAGGCAAAGAGACCGTAAGTGACTATGCCATCCGGTTTCGCACCTTGGCAGCCAACAGTGGCTGGAACTCCACAGCTCTGCAGGATCACTTTTTGAAAGGACTCACACCTGCAATACAAGAACTACTGATTCCTGTGGAACTGCCAGCTGATTTGGACTCACTGATTTCCTTAGCGATCTCCCCCAATCATCGACAACGAGAGTTGGCAAGAACCAGCGGACTCCACAGAAGGACGGAACCAGGCCACTTTCCACATCCACCAGCAACCAGAATGTCACAGCTCACCTCGCCAACGAGACCAGCGTCAAGGGAGCTGTGGAACGCCAGTGACGAACCCAGGCAGCTAGGCCGGGCCCAGTTGACCCCTGAGGATCGACAACGTTGTCGCCGAGAGGGCCGCTGCTACTACTGCGGTGAACTCGGTCATCTGGTGGGAGCCTGCCCCGCATAGAGGGGGTCACTGGTGAGTTCCCAGTCACCCCAACCAGCCAAGGCACAAAGACTCACGCAAATACAAATTACTCACCATGCCATCACTACCGATCTACCAGCCCTCATCGACTCTGGTTCGGACGAAAGCCTCATGAACTGGGGGCTCGTAAAATGATTACAAGCCACCACTGAACCTCTCTCCAGAACCATCCAGGCCAGAGCACTTAATGGCAAAGGGCTATTCACAATTACCTACCTTACCGAGCCTCTGGAGGTACGAATCGGACAACACCTCGAAACTCTCAGATTTCACGTTTTCCAAGCATCATTACCCACTCTAGTTCTGGGACACCCCTGGCTGCGTCTCCACAATCCCCGGATCGACTGGAGCTCAGGGCACATTTTGGTATGGGGAAAAGACTGTGAGGATCATGTTTTGGGACAATCAACAAGGAGTATATCCTCAGCCACAGTTAACCAGGTGACTCTCATGTCTTCCGCCTCGGAGGAATATCCCGGCCTGCACCGGGTTCCTTCATGCTACCATCACCTGCGAGACGTATTTAGTAAGACCAAGGCCATGACTCTTCCACCCCATCGACCCTACGACTGCCCCATCGACCTAATCCCAGGATCGACCATCCCCAAGGGGAGGTTGTATTCGGTCTCAGGACCCAAACGCCAAGCCATGAATGATTACATCGACGAATCCTTGAAAGCTGGACTCATCCGGCCGTCTTCTTCGCCAGCAGAGGCAGGCTTCTTTTTTGTAAGCAAGAAGGACGGATCTTTACGACCATGCATAGATTACAGTCCCCTGAATGATATCACAGTCAAAAATCGATACCCACTACCATTGATGTCATCCGTGTTCGACCAGTTGCAACAAGCCAAGATTTTCACAAAACTGGATCTCCGAAATGCCTATCACCTCATCCGAATCTGAGAAGGAGATGAATGGAAGACCGGCTTCAACACCCCCTGGGGGCATTACGATTATTTAGTTATGCTTTTCGCATCACCAACCCACCAGCAGTTTTCCAGGCCATGATCAATGAGGTACTTAAAGGATTTTATTGACCATTTTGTGTACGTCTATCTAGACGATATCCTGATTTACTCCCCTGACATTATAAGCCAACAAGTTCATGTGAACCAGGTCCTGCAATGACTTCTTGACCACCGTGAAGGCGGAGAAGAGCCTGTTCCATGTGGACACCATTTCCTTCCTGGGATTTGTCGTGTCACCCGGGAGGGTGGAAATGGATCCAGACAAGGTCCGCGCAGTACGAGATTGGCCCACGCCAGACTCAAGGAAAGAAGTCCAACAATTTCTAGGATTCGCCAACTTTTACCATCGCTTCATTAGGAATTTCAGCACCATTGCCGCTCCACTACACACCTTGACCTCACCTCAAGTACAATTCAACTGGACCCCGGAAGTCGAAATTGCATTCAATGATCTAAAACAACGATTTACCGAAGCCCCAATTCTTAAAGTTCCTGACCCCAAGCGCCAGTTCGTGGTCGAGGTGGACGCCTCCAGTATTGGAATTGGGGCAGTGTTGTCACAGCGCCGCCAGCAGGATGACAAAACACATCCCAGTGCCTTTCTCTCACGGTAACTGTCCAAAGCCGAACGCAATTAATGTGTGGGAGATCGAGAGTTGCTGGCATTCAAGGTGGCTCTCGAAGAATGGAGAAATTGGCTGGAAGGAGCCGAACCCCCCTTCATCATATGGACAGATCATCGAAACCTGGAATACCTACGCCAGGCCAAAAGACTCAACCCCCGACAGGCTTGGTGGTCATTGTTTTTTAATCGCTTCTCGTTTTCTCTAACCTACAGGCCGGGCAGTCGAAACGTCAAGGCTGATGCCTTATCCCGAATCCATGAACCCGGATCATCTGAGACCGAGCCCGAGCCAATTTTAAAACTCTGCCGATTCCATCCAGACCATGGGCAGAAATCTCGCTCGATTTTGTAACCGGTCTACCTCCATCTCACGGTAAAACCACAATCCTCACAGTTGTTGACCGTTTTTCCAAGATGGTTCATTTCATACCACTATCCAAGCTTCCATCCGCCAAGAGTACTGCAGACATCATGCTTAATCACATATTCAGGTTTTATGGCTTTCCTCGACATATCGTCTCAGACCGCGGACCACAGTTTGTCTCCCGTTTCTGGTCACAGTTCTGCAAGGCCCTGGGAGCCAAGGCCAACTTGACTTCGGGATACCATCCAGAAGCCAACGGACAGGCCGAACGTTTAAACCAGCAGCTCCAGACCGGACTCCGGTGTCTTGTATCCCAGAATCCGACTTCATGGAGTACCCCCTTGGTATGGGTCGAGCTGGCACATAATTCCTTGCCCACATCTGCCACAGGTCTCACCCCGTTCAAGTGTGTCCATGGCTACGACCCTCCCTACTTTGCCGACTTGGAGGAGGAGGCGACGGTTCTCTCAGTTCCAGCCATGATCCGTCGGTGTCGCCGAATCTGGTCAGCGGCCTGGATGGTGCTTCAACGCCAGGGAGACCGGGTGAAGAGGGCCGCTGACCGGAAAAGAAGACCCGCACCCGAGTATCAACCGGGCCAACGAGTGTGGCTTTCTGCCAAGCACTTACGGCTAAAGGTACCATGCCCGAAACTGGCCGCGCGATTTTTGGGGCCTTTTCCTGTCACAAAGACCATAGGTCCGGCTGCGGTACGTGTTCGCCTGCCACGGTCCCTCAGGGTTCACCCCACCTTCCACGTCAGCCAGGTCAAGCCGGTCCACGAAAGCCCGCTCGTCCCTTCTGGACCAGATCCGCCTCTCCCAGAGATGATTGATGGTGGCCCCGTGTACAAGGACAGGAAACTATTGGACGTCCGGAATCGGGGCTGGGGTAGGCAATACCTAGTAGACTAGGAGGGATACGGCCCTAAAGAGAGGCAATGGGTCCCCTCACGGTTCATCGTAGATCCTTCTTTAATCGACGACTTTTATCAAGTACATCCTGACCTGCCTGGGCCGACAAGAGCCTTTAACTATTTATCTGATTGTAGCAGCAAAGAAACGAATCGGAAGGAGATTTCGGTCACTTGTTTGGCTGGACGAGCAGCATTTGGACAGTATTTCAGTCTGGAAACCAGCGGATTCCTCCCCCGCCCCCCCACGAGTTCTCGCCATGCAGGACTGAGACGATCTCCGGCAGGCAGAGCCTCGCTCCACATTGTGTGTTCTCTGTTAATCTCTCAACAAAAAGCTAGGACACAAGTTCAACAGACGACCTGTCACGTGACCCTGGCAAAACTGCTAGGTCAAGACTTTTTTTGCCGGCTGTTGGGGGGGGGTGTACTGTCACGCCGCCATCGGCGTGACGGCTCATGCTTTTATTTTGGTCACTTATTTCCTGTTTACTTTGAAAATCACTAACTCCCTTCTCACCCCAGGTCACTTGCCCTTCCTGCTGCCTGCTCATTACCGGTCCTCGCCCATGATTGTCGCCACCTGCCACCAATTATCCCCTGCAATAAAAGCCATCAGCCTCCTCCCTCAGTTTGCAGAAGTGTCACATCAGTGCATGGAAGCGTTCCACAGTCCTCGTGTCCTTGATCCTGTTACCTTGCCTTTTTGCCTTGTTTTTGTGCCTTTTCCTCCCCAGCGGAGCGCCTTAAGTTATCCCTTGTACCCTGTGCCTGTTTTTTCCTCCCCAGTGGAGTGTTTTTTGTTCTCCATTTTTTGAGTGCCCTTTCTCCTCTCAGCTTGAGAGGAGATTGCTGCTTGGAGAAAATAAAACTGCTGCCTTGGTGGCCTACACTCACCCTGCATCCGAGTCCGACCTTTCCACGTCGTGTCAAGAAGATAACGAATCGGTTGTGACACATTCATATTTTTTGGTATGCGGGTGGATCTGAGTATGGGAAATACTTCCGGGGGCTGTGGGCCAGTGGGGGGCCGGTCGTGACCGACACAACACTAATACACATTCATTTTTTTGGGATGCGGGTGGATCTGAGTATGGGAAATACTTCCGGGGGCTGTGGGCCAGTGGGGGTCCTGCCGGGCTCCGTTCTGTTGCAATGGGCTTGTGTTGGGGGCTTTCCGGGTGTCTGGGTTAGCTCCCCGGCCGGTAACCCCCACGGTAACCCCAAGCCGGGCATCCCTGGCGCTGTCGCAGCCTGGTGGGTCTGCGCTTGCCTTGTCAGACCGGGGTCGATGGCTCCCCTCTTTGGTCGAGGTTCTTATGCGTGCCAGATCCATCACACCAGCATCTACTGAAATTCAAACAGAATTTGCTTATCCCTCCCACTGCTCGCTGAATCATGGAGGCTGGTGTCTGTGGATCTCACTGTTTCACCTATCCTTCCTTCCTGCCTGCCTTTCTTCCTTCCTTCCTTCCTTCCTTCATTTTTTTCTCTGTTCACTTGAGATCTCCCTAATCTGTTGGAATTAGAGGTTTCTGGGGTTGGTAAAAGATTCTAGTTTTGTAACCATTAGCATTTTTCCACTGCAGCCCAGCACCGCGCCGTGCGAAGCCAGTGTGATGCCCACGGAGTGTGATCACAATGTTTATTTTTTCCAAAGTTTTTAGTATCTTGATTTCTTTTGTAATGTGTATTCTGTGTCCTTCGATTTAATGTGCAGAACAAACATGACTTATTTTGGTCAATAGGTGGCAGTGTAAGACCACGGGTCAGTTGCGTGCCTGACACTGTTGTACGGGGCGCATGCGCGCGGCCATCTTCTCAGAGCCGATGAGAACTGGCGAAAGACAACAGCGTCGTGGTCGTGGTGTTACTTTAACAATTATAACCTGTTTTACAGGTGGGTACAGTGTTGAAAGTGGTTTATGTATGCTCTGATATGTTTGTGTATTTTGTATTTCAGTTTCGAATTGAAACAATGTGTAGTATGCGTGTACAGATACTGTGTATCGTCGTCGTCGTTTGACGAGCGTCGAGCAGTGAAATGGCGGTGTCTTTTCCGTGAATTGAGTGTAGCCTATTTGGGCATTATTTCATTTTCGTTCGAATGAGATTTTGATTTGGCGAATGACTGGCTCAATTTGTGTAAAAGTATATTTCTTGCGATCGTCTAAAAAGCAATAAGAACTCATCTTTTCTAACAATTGTATATTGAGAAATCTTTATTACATGTGTACTTTTTGCTATATGCTAGTCCCATAGATATCGCTAGCATCCTAACAGTTATAAATGCACTTTTATGCATATTGCAGTGTGAACCAAAGCTTTATTTAGGAAATTGAAATTGGTATACAGTATAATGTGTGTGGATGTTGATTTGTATTGAAGACCATAGTAACAGAAATGTTTGTGTTATTGTTTTCTATGAACAAAGAAAATGTGAATGTGTCAAGTCAACACCTGCAACATTTAAAATACACAGAAGAAAGAATGAGAAGACACAAGGATTTGATTACTCGCGAGGAGAAGCTGACAGAGAGTTGTGCGCAGATCACAAGCTCCCAGCCCCTTCTGACACAACTCCCTACTTCTCCTCTTTTATTTGGGATTCCCTAACATACACAATAGGCTACACACTTGCCTCTGAGGAAAATGGGAGTACTGGCAGCAATGTGATAAGCAACTCCAGCAGTCGTAAAATACAGAGGACATCCTTTAAATCGTCACGACTACTAATCCTTGAAGGCTGTAGTTCTTCATTCCCACATTCCAGATGTCCTCAGGTTGAATAAACATGCAGCAGCTCCAAACCCATAGTGAAATACTGAATACATAGTTGGCAATTAACTATGTAATAAGAGAAAATATAGAATAATATATACACAATAACTCTAACATTCCCCCCTGTTTATTATATATTTGCTCAAAGTCTCAGATCACCTATGAGTTACTTCAATTAGATTTTCAACTGCAGGATCATATTTACGAAAACAAATACTTTTACACTCAGAGGCAATGTTAATCTTTAGTCATAGTCGGCTGGATCTGAAAATAATTCAAGCATATCATAATGTACATTATCCAATGTTTCTGTATGTAATTCTCAGCATTAATAATTCAACCAGCTGTCTCTCTTCCTCTTCATGATGGCCCCAAAAATCAAAATAAAAAAGACAGCCCCAACTGCGTCTGATCGCATCTTACGCTCCATTTGATTCAGGAAAGGGACTCGTCTCCTTGAGTTGTCCCTTCTGACACATCCTGCACAGTGAGACAGGTCCTGGACTTCACAGCGGTTGGGGGAACTTTGAGGGTAGCAAACAATGTGCTCCCAAAGTCTTCACTGACTTACTTGGTCAGACTTTTCACAGCGAGTCAAGCTGCTTGTTTCTCCTCTGACCTCACTTCAGTCAGGCTTCGTTCCGCAACCTGGCAAGCTGTTAGTCAATGGTACCTGTTTTGTGCCATGTGATAGGTGAATCCAGGAGAGTCGTTCAGCGATCTTCACAACCTTCGGGGCCAACAACACTTACAAGGGCCTTCCCACCTTAGGCTGGACCTTTAATCAAAGTCAGTCACTACCCTTGATGGGAGGCTTGCCTTCCTGCTGAGATAGAGAGTCATCTGGCATTTGATTAAACATTTTCACTTCCTTATCATTTAAACAATCTTCTCATATAGTCACTTGAATAAATTTCTTTCATCTGTACGGCTTAACAGGTTATTACAATAGGCAAATTTAAATGGTCCACCACACGAAATTTCAAACGAGCTTAACTGTCTTGTTCCTTTTACAATTTCCCAAATTACTTAATCATCAATTATCTTATCTCCATGCTTTGATCATGTATTTTTCTCGCTTTTCTGTTTTTCCCTTAAACAATGTAACATATAAAGTGACTTTCATTCATTACTCCAAATAACTAGTACGTCATATAGAGACATGATCTGTTCACACAATGCTTCTGCCATAATAATAACATCCAGTTGTTTTTCTGGAACAATTTCAACTCATTGTTACATTTTTTAAGACCATCAATCAGTACTTGTTAATATTGACATTGTCTTACTTTTTGTTCAATTCCATAAAATCCATAGCCACTAACAAAAATTGTAAAATATTAGAAACATCAATTCCATGTATAACAAAATTCTAAAACAAAATTCCAAAAACATAAAAACTTAAAAAATTAAAAATATAAAATTTACATGCGGTATTGCCGTATTGTTACCAACTCCCCCCTTTTGAGACATTTTTATGGCTCACAACTCAAAATCATTATCCAAGCCACTTCATATAAATCTTATGCTGCATGCAATTTAAAATAATTTCACAATATTTACAAAAGGTTTTCCTTTTTCCTTTTTTTTCTTTTCCACTACAGTGTTCCCTCGTATATCAGTGGGTTAACCTTCATACAGTCATTTTCCTCTTCCAAAAAATTACACAGCTGTACAAAAATCCACAAAATCAGCACTTTTTTTCTTTTCTTTTTTTTTTTTTTTTAAACAACTATGGAATTTAAAACAATTGGGACCCTGTAGCCTTCACCGCTCTGGCCCTAATTTGCGAAAGAACACTGTAGTTTACATGTCTTGGACGGATAGAATTTTATAGTCTACCCATAGCATAGTAGTAGTCTGGCATTTCTTCAAAACTAATTGTATCATACTACATCTTGTATTGTTTACAACCATATAATCAAGTTTAAATGTAACACATCTTTCCCAAAGCCATATGTAGTTAATAATAAAGCCACCATGAATATCAATCATCTTGTACACAATTAATATAAAATACTGGCTTAAATTCTACTTCATGCATTCTAAACAAAACTCATAACCATGTCAGCAATCAATTGTCTGTTCAAATGGCCTTCCAATATCTTCGTAAAGCCACTACTATCATTGTTCAATTTAAATCACAAACTGCATTTTTCACATTCATCTATCTATTAAAATTTGTCAAACATTGTCGTTGTTATCAGTATCTCAATTCAATTTCAGTAGTAGAATTGTTAGCATAATTATCCACCCAATTCATGTATAATTATATATGTATAATCACAAACATCAAAAGTTCATAACAGGTCACAATTTCACTCAGGAATTTAAGATATCATTTTGTAATTTGTTTCAAATCTTAGGGCCGACAAAATTACTTCGTTTTATCGTTGGGTCTCCATCATAACCACTTTACAATCAAAACAATCTCAATATTACACCCTTGTTGCACAAAAGTGTAATACACCTTTATTTACATCATTCTCCAATTTCTTCTTTCTTTTAAGTTGTTGCTGGTTTTCATTTCACAGCTCAATTTTCTTTCATGCCATAGAAGAATTTTGTCCATGCAAGTCAAAATCTGACTTCCCAAATGTACCCAAACAATTTCGAATTGCTTGAGAGGGTATTGTGGGACATTCACAATATCCTTGTAGTAATAATATATATATGTATGTATATTTCCCTTCCAGTGCAAATTTAGACCAGAATATACAATTTGGGTGTACTGTTATAGTACTTATTCATTCCTCAAATTTTCATCAAGAATCCAAATTATCTAATAATATATTTCCAGTTAGTAAGTTTAGTATTTTCAATCAGCACTTCTGCCCTTTGCGAGTCCTTAATCACTAGTCTAATTTATCTCCAATTCAGCATTTTACTCAAATAAATCATCTTTAGCATAGATGATATCTGATCTGTTTGCTCTGATTTCCACTTACTTACATGTTGTCAAGAAACCCAACATCAGAATGAATGAATGAATGAATGAATGAATGATGAATTCATAAGGAAGCAGGTTAAACAGTTCTTCCTATTTAGTTTTAAAGAAAAACAAAAGTTCTGTCATCTCCATTTGTTCTGCCATAATTGTTATATGCAGTGTCACTGTATCAAACTCATCATCAGTTTACAGGTAGTCAGTCAACTGTGACACTCGTAGGTGTGGCATTGTTTTCGTTCTCACATTTATGCTCAGAGTGACATAGCTTATCATCTCCCTTCTTTACAATCAGTTCCCTCACTTTTTGTAGTAAGGCGTCAGCTACCATTTAAGAATTTATTTAGGATATAGACTACGTCGTAAAAATGCAAAGATCCTACACCTTTCACATAGCGATATCCCTTTTTCTACTCAGCTTATCTTTTTATTACCATGTTGCCATCTAATGTAGACACCAAGACTAGGTCTAATCCAATTTAATATAATTCTGCTTACTGGTTTCGTTTCATCTTTGTTTTTTATGTTCACCTTGTTCAAATAAATGGCCGTTTTTCCACCAACAACAATTACCAGGGCAATAAAAATTCCTCATGGGGCATCCAAGTACTATCTCGGCAGCAGGGTCTCACTAACCTAAGGTGGTTACTTTGAGGGGTCAGTATTTTTACAGCAGCTCGTCTCAATCAAACTCATTTAAATTAATTACAGAGAACTCTAAGACACTGTAAAAACACAATTCTAAATTCCCTGCTGAACTTTTGCAACCAAAAACTCACTTTACCCAGAACTCAAAGATCCTGGGCTTGTTGGTGGAAAAGCAACTATTAATAATTGTGCTCCTTTAAGAACATTCAAATTCAATTATAAATGCCATTTTTTTCTTCTTCATCAAATTCAAATCTCAGCTATTTATTTATTTTAAATAACTCACCACTAATAAAAGGTTTGCCTTCTAAACCATTTTAATAATCTTTTCCCTTCAATGCCTATTTTACTTATCAGGTTCTGGTGAGGGAGAATTTGTTAAATTCCACAGTCAATCACAGCAGGAGCTAAATCAGAATTCAATTAGGAAAACATTCCTCCGTGTAACTAATCTTTTATACAAACTTCAGGACTATATTCAAAACGACATTGTAAAGGCTCTTTCTTACAATTTTATGTTGTTCTCTAATCTGGATCTGCATGAGTCACACCAAATCTATTAGTAAATAGAAACACCACAGTAATGAATTTTTAGAACATTTAACTCCTAGTAAGTATTTTCAAGTCAGTCAATAAGGTTTAAATTACTACCTGTTAAAAAGTCATGAAATCATTGCATTTCCATATAGAAGCTTCTACTATCAGTGTGATATCAAGGCCTTCCCCATTTGGCAATTTGACAAATGGTGCCATTACACACTTTACAATATAGTCATAGCTGAAAACCATCATTACTTACTTAATTCAAAGTTTCAAATTTCTTTAAACTAGTATTTAGTAGACTAGATTAGCATTATTTATCAAATAATCTATATCATTTTAAACTATCTATTTTATACTTTTGAGGGTAATTTCTTAACTCAGTGTCCTCTAACGTTACACCTTCCTGTCTTATCATCATCTACACCACCACAACTTGTTCTAAACACTTCACAAATCCCACTTTAAAATCATCCACTAATTCATCTTCTCTTTATCCAGTTGTTCTAATTCTACCATAATCAATTCTACTTTCACGTTTCTCTCTGACTTTTATCATTTCCCATGCTCAAAACAGTCCAATAAAAAGGATTTTTTTTTTTTTTTTTTTTTGTCAGAAGTCCAACAACTTGTCATCAATCACCTACTTAACTCACTCTCAAACAATTAGCTTTACCATCCAAAAACAAAATACACAATTTTCACCTGAGGACCGGGTGATGACCCTTTCTGGGACCACTTTTTGGTCCACGCACCTCATATTTGATACAGACCAAAATTTCTCAATTTCACCGTTTTTAACATAGTTATGTTAGACACGATCTAACAACCCCTTATACACAATTTAAACCCTTTTAAGCCGTCGTCTTTAGACAATATGACACACAGACACATACAAGAGCTCACAGAGACAAACACAGTGAGAAGCCACACACATACACTTTTACAGACAATACACTTATGCCTCGATATCATTAGGCTGTTAAAGCTCCAACTTTCCATTTCATTTTATTCCTTATTTAATATTGTAGTGGATTACCATTATTATTGTTATTATTTTTACTATTGTAAATTAAGCTGGCCAGCAAAAGTATATCTTGTAATCCACGTATTTCAATGCTATATTTTAGATGGATCTAATTTTTCTATGAACATCCAATCCTTACTGGATAGTTCATCTTATAGCTCACCTTTTACTGTTTATTTTCCCCCATTTTATATGAATTTGGTACAGTCCGTGAACCTAGAGTTTCCTAGGGACTGATAGGTTCAAATAACAGGGTGACAATAAATTTCTCACTGTGGTAATTCTCAAGCTTCTACCCAATAGGGCGGAGAATTCTTGCCTTTGCTTCCACAATGAGTTGTCACTTACAATCCTGTTTGTTTAAAATGAAGTAAGTATCAAATGACACTACACTTCCATTCACTTCACACACTCACACAAGGCCCTTTTATTTTCTGCGTTTCACGGAATTTAAGTACGTACACGACTCCGGCATCGTCTCTTTACACGGACGTTACTGGGCTCCGTTCCCTTTACTTGCCATTGACTAGTATTCACAAGGTTTTTCCTCCCACACAGTACCTTCGTGCAGGCTGCGACAGTACCTTCGCGCAGATTTTACGTCGACATTCACTTCACACTTTCCCCCGGAAAGTAAATTTTTTCTCACCCAGATGTCTTCTCGTCCTTTGGATTCCCGTCAGCCTTCCAGATCCCAGTCACAGAGACGAAAATCCAGTCCCAGAAAAGGGTAGTATTTGCCGTGGCCACGGTCTTCCTGGAGGTCGACTCTGCAACTGGAATCCTTTAGGCGTCCTGGGATCCGGCTCGAAAGGACCAAGTTAATGTCAAGTCAACACCTGCAACATTTAAAATACACAGAAGAAAGAATGAGAAGACACAAGGATTTGATTACTCGCGAGGAGAAGCTGACAGAGAGTTGTGCGCAGATCACAAGCTCCCAGCCCCTTCTGACACAACTCCCTACTTCTCCTCTTTTATTTGGGATTCCCTAACATACACAATAGGCTACACACTTGCCTCTGAGGAAAATGGGAGTACTGGCAGCAATGTGATAAGCAACTCCAGCAGTCGTAAAATACAGAGGACATCCTTTAAATCGTCACGACTACTAATCCTTGAAGGCTGTAGTTCTTCATTCCCACATTCCAGATGTCCTCAGGTTGAATAAACATGCAGCAGCTCCAAACCCATAGTGAAATACTGAATACATAGTTGGCAATTAACTATGTAATAAGAGAAAATATAGAATAATATATACACAATAACTCTAACAGAATGTCAAGATAGGAAAATAGAATACAGTGGTACCTCTACTTACGAAATTAATTGGTTCTGGAAGAAAGTTCTTAAGTAGAAAATTTTGTAAGTAGAGATGCTTTTTCCATGTAAATGCCCTAATCTGTTCCAATCCTCCCAAATTTCAGACATAAATGTTTTATAAAGCATAAAAATGCATCAAAACATGTAACAAATACATGTTGCAATTAGATTATTGCACAATAAATGAGAGTTCTGCATAATGTAAATAACAAAGAATAGAGTAAAGAATAAAAATGATGGTCATTTACCTTTTTAACTGCTGTCCTCATCGTTTTTTGCCCTCTGGTTCATGTTCTCCGCTCTCAGAAGTAGTTTTTATTTTTTTTGCCTGGTGTTTTGTAAAGAACTGATCCATGGATGTTGTTGTTGTTTTTTTTAAACAATCCTTTGGAAATGCCCAAGGCAAACATCATCTTAGTTAGCAAACGTCCGACTGGTGAACACCTTTTCTGGGCGATTCTTTTAAACAAATTCTGAAACTTCATGGAAACTTCCGGTATGGCGAGGCATCTTTTTCAAATAAAAAAATAAGGCCTGTCTCGTCGCAATTAAAAACTTACTGTGCCTTCATCACTCACCAATTGTTAGAATTTTTGCACAAATTCGTTGGCCGTTAGTTCATACATTTACGAAAAACTATCGAACACCTCATGGGCCGCGGGATGAATGATGAGGACGCTGTATAGACACCGATCTAGTAAACGCTCATACCTATGGTAGAGGTTCCTCTTAGCCAATGGGATGCCAGAAACATGCACAAACACCAATCTAGTATACGCTCATAGATACCTATGGTAGGAAATAGCCATCGCCGAAAGTATGTTGCGTTCGGTAATGTATTTTTACCTTTCGTATCTAGAAATTTCTTTCGTAACAAGAGGCAATATTTTCCCGTTGAGGCGTTTCGTAACTCGAAAATTTCGTATGAAGAGACGTTCGTAAGTAGAGGTTCCACTGTATTAATGTCCGAATACTGTGGATGTAAAAAAGTAGAGTTTCAATAATTAAAAAGACAAAAAACATCATCAAAGTAAGTTTATTTACCTTCAAGGAGTGTGGACTGCAGCAAAACAGATGCCGTGTCCAAGCCTGCCTCTTTCCCAAAGCTGGACGGCCTTTGTCCGTATATAGCATCCATCCTCACATACCACCTCGACACTTTTCCGCCATACCCGCTTTTTTAAAGCAAGAGCTTTGCGCCGTTATATCCCCAGAACTTCTACTGAATGCCTGGCGGTGGAGTCTTTGAGACCTATCCCCGCAAACAGCAATGAGCCAGCAAGAAGCCATTCGCTGAGTCAATTCTCTGGTGAGCATGACAGAAAAAGAAACATGCAATACTTTACTAATGTTTGGTTTCACCAATAATGAGTTGGGTAGGTCCAGGAGATATTTTACCCTTAGAATTAAGTTGTTTTTTTTTTCCCAATTGTTTAATTCATACTTAAGGCGCCTTGACACTTGCATGATTTTGTGGCATGAATTGGCATGACTCGAGTCGTGCCAGTGCGCGAACTAGTTGTAAAGTGGCATGAAGTGTGCGTAAACACGTCGTGACTGCGTGCCATGTCAGGGCAAAAATTTTGAAATGTTCAAAATATTAGACACGACAAAATTTCGTGACCGGGTCGTGAACTATGCGCAAACTGTTTGTGAACTCGTCGGGACGTGGCGTGGCAGTGCGCGCCTCGGATGGGCCCTCCCCGACGCCTGCGGCGCCCCGAGAAGACGATCAAATTTGACTATACCAGAGGAAGTTTAACAAGGTTTCCGTAGATGAACATGCGGAAGGATCATTACCGGAGAGAGAGGGCGAGCGAGCCTGCACGGGCGGAGGCGCCTTCGAACGAGAGGCTGAGGGCGAGCGGCCGCGGAGGGTCTGACGCTCGTGGGAGCTCAAATCGCCCGGCCGCGGGGTCGCAGGCCCGCCGACTCGGTTTGCACTCCCCTCCTTCCCCAGGTCCACTCAACCTTGGTCCCGGCCCGAGGCTGCGGCCGGAGCCGGTGCCAGCGGCGGCCACCTCGGAACCCGACAGCCGACAGGTACGCAACTGGGTTTGGGAGGCCCCCTTTTTATATGGCGTACCCAAGTGGGCAGACACCGTCCGAATTGCGCGAACTCGTCGTGCAAATGCGGGAAGTGTGTAAACTATGCACAAAATATGCGAGAACTCGTCCTGTCAGTTTGTGTCAATGTGGACACGAATGGTCACGCATTCCTGAACTCGTCGTGAACTAGTCGTGAACAGTGCAGGAACCTCCCAGTTTGTGCCCCAAAATGACACGACTTGCCACGACAAATTCGTGCCCAAAAGTCATGCAAGTGTCAGGCCGCCTTTATTCTTAGGATGCTCTACATTTGTAAATATTTGAATTAGAGCTGTCATTTAAAAAACGAAAAATCAGATTAATCACTTAAGGCAGCTACCCTCACCATGTTTGGAGCATTGTCTGTTGTCATACAAACTTGACGTTCCTCATTCAGGTTCCAACCAGCCACATCCGGTATATGAACATCCGATGTATGAACATCCGGGAAAAATCCAGTTTGCAAACAGCGACTTTTGAGTTCAAACTTCTCATTAATGAAGTGGATGGTCAAACTGATGTATGGTGCTGTTGTCAGGTTGGTCTGTTGTAACTGCATAATGTGCTGCTTGCAACAGCTCATCTTTGTGTACCTTCAGTTTATTATACAGGTCTGGGATGGCCACTTGAGAAAAATACGTGCGTGATGGTATTTCATACCGCTTGTCAAGCGTGTGGGTGATTTATTTAAACCCCTCTTTAGTTACGGTGTCGAATGGCACCATGTCTTTCACCAGGTGAAAAGTTATTGCATCTGTGATTTTTCAATGCTGTTTGTACTTCTTATCATAAGGTGTTATGCTGGCAAAGGCGTCTGTAATTGTTTTTTTGAGCGGATGAAGTGCCACGCCTTAGTTTGAACTGGTCACACAGGGGCGAGGCACTGTTGGCAGAGGGTGGTTTTTTGTTCTGTATCTTCTTTTTTAAAACCGAAATACTTCCTAATTTCGGATGTTGATTTTTTTTTGGGACTAATTCCAATGTCGCTTCTACCGCCTTCTCTTATATGTCGCCTGTAGTGTTTTCAGAGCAGGCAGTAGTAGTTGTTCGGGATTCTCATCTCCTTGCCCTCCCAGGGCGGCGGCCATGTTGGCCAATTTATTAGGTACACATGGGATTCTCGCACCTCCGCCTACACAGAGCGGCAGCCATCTTGGCCAATTGATTAGGTATGCCCAGGGATTCTTGCACCACCGCCGACTGAGCAGCGGCCATCTTGGCCAATTGATTAGGTACACCCAGGATTCTCGGCCCCCACCCATACACAGCGGCGGCCATCTTGGCCAATTGATTTGGTACGCCTGGGATTCTCATGTTAAGCTAATGTTAGTATTCTATTGTTACTGTTCAGTTATCTTAACATGCTAATGCTTTTCAGTTAATATGCTAATGCTAACTTAGCAGTTTGTTGATTATGGCTTAGCTTTCACATTTCTTGATCAATTAAAACCATTCAAATTTTAAACTGTTCAGCTCATTGACAATTTTTTTTTACTTAAAAAAAAATCAAAGCACAATATTTTTGTTTTTAAACGTAATGTAATGGATTGCTATTTAAATAGTTTTTTTTTGTTTTGTTTTTTTTAGCTATAGTGCCATGTCTCTCATATCTGCGTAGGAACTGCCTCAGCCAATCAGAGCTGCATGTCATCTCTCTCACTGTTGAGCTCAATTCACCGCCTTTTTTTCCGTGGGTACTCAAGGCTTGGCCTATCTATGACTATTACAAATACTATTTCACTTCACAAATATGGCACTTTACTGTACTATTTATTTAATTCAATCTCCGGTGTAATAACCTTATTTATTGATTGATTGATTTTTTATTTTTTATTATTATTATTATTATTATTGTTATTATTATTATTATTATTATTATTATTATTATTATTATTTATTTATTTTTATTCAATCTCTGGTGTAATAACCTTATTTATTTATTGAATTTTTTTTGTATTATTATTATTATTATTATTATTAATACAATCTCTGCTGTAATAACCTTATGTATTGATTGATTGAATTATTATTTATTTTATTATCTGTTCGCATTGCTGCTGGACATGTAAATTTCCCAGCGGGAGCCATTCCAAAGGGATCAGTAAAGTCAAGTCTAAGTCTAAGTCTACTACTACGACTACTACTACTACTACTACTACTACCTTAGACAAATGATTAGGTACACCCAAGATTCTCGTCCCCTCGCCCACACAGTGTGGCGACCATCTTGGCCAATTTATTAGGTACACCTGGGATTCAAGCACCACCGCCCACTCAGCGCGGCGGCCATCTTGTCCAATTGACTAGGTACGCCTGGAATTCTCGCACCCCCGTCCACACAGAGTGGCGGCCATCTTGGCCAGTTGATTAGGTATGCCTAGGATTCTCACACCACCGCCCCCAGAGCGGCGGCCATCTTGGCCAATTAATTAGGCACGCCCGGGTTTCTTTCACCAACGCCCACACAGCGTGGTGGCCATCTTAGCTAATTGATTAGGTACAGTCAAACCTCGGTTTTCGAATGCTTTTGTTCTCGACCAAATCGGTTTTCGACCAGAAAATTCGAGAATTTTCTCAGAACTCATCCAAAAAAATCGTCTCTCGAACTGAAAAAAGCCGAGCGTACCTGAACGCGACTCACTCGCAGAGTGTAGAAAAGGCTACAAAGCTGTCTATTCCTTAAGTCTGATATGTTCAACTTTAACTGCGTAACTGAGACGAATCCTAATTTGCATAATTTGTAGTCTGTTCATTGGAAAGCGAGTTCACGTGACACAACTTACCCTCGCGTTTGTGCGTGTGGCCGCTTGAACAGAATAGAATCAGTCTTCGCCAGCAGCGATAGCAGCAGGAAGTCTGGCGCTAGCGTGTGCGTCAATGACTGGTGGGTCCTGTTGTCCTTATTTCTTGTCTGTAATCTTCTTGCCAGAATCGGCTATAGCTTGTTCCTTCTAAAATGTTTGTTACGAATGTTTGGTCTTTGTTTCCACATAGCACTCGTAAGTTGATGTTGCACTGCTAAGCCCGAAACCGGAAGTGTCACCATTTAGTTTCACAATAAGAGCGCAAACCGGAAGTGATGTTCTAAATGACGCTATCTTAACTGCGCTAATTTAATTTGTGTAAATTGTTTCGGATTTCGAACAATTGGCTTTTGGAACGGCCTTCTGGAACGGATTATGTTCGAAAACCGAGGTTTGACTGTATGCCAGGGATTGCCTTGTTTTCAACAGGAAGTGACCTGATTTCAACAGGAAGTGACCTGTAAGTGGCCTAAAATCAACAGGAAGTGAATTTCAACAGGAAGTGACCTAGAACTGACTTAAAATCAACAGGAAGTGACCTGATTTCAACAGGAAGTGACCTGATTTCAACAGGAAGTGACCCGAAAGTGACCTGTTTTCAGCAGGAAGTGACTTAATTTCAACATGTGCAGTGCGTGTAGCCCGGGGACGACTGGGTTGGCCTCGCTCAGAAGGGCGGTCATCTGTACCTTGCCTCCGTGAGGGCTGACGAACCCCAGATTCTCCTGGATGATGAAAATTCTGCCCAGCCCGTGACACAGGGGCAGCTGGTAGAGCCACCGCTCGCCAAGGGCTTGCCAGAATAAAGGGCCTGGCAAGGCGAGTAAACTTCTGCGTCGTGTCATTGGACAGCACTGTACATTGAAGTGTTCCTGTCTCGGCTGAGCTGAAAAGTTGGCCTGGAACCACCAGGAGGCGATGCAGTTCCTTCCATGAGGGCTCCCGCAAGGGAGACTGAGCCAGCCGGACCTGTCTGAGTGCTTGGGTGAGCAAAGACAAACAACGGCCCTCCTCCCGAGCAAAGAGGGACAATCCCTCAAAGCCATGTTACAAAACGATGAGGCCTCCTCCACTTCGTCGTCCGCCAACGTGGCCGAAAGAGCAAGCAGGAGATGAGCCTGTGCGTTGGCCAGGCACGCTACAACTGCTGCTGTGTTACATGTCTTGGTTATCAGTACATCCGTCAGGCGCCACTGAAGGTCAGGGCATCTGGCATTCTCTCTCAAGGCTTTCTCAGCAGAGATGATCAGTCAGGCTAAAGAATACTCCACCTTGGGCATACGTCATACGTTCCAGTCCGTTATGATTAAGGAACCGCATATTTGTCAGAGCACGTCCATCCGCAGGGAGCCGAGGAAAAACACTTGGGTTGAGCCAGCAGGCCTCAAGGTCAGTCAAAAACAGACGAGAATCAGGGATCCAAAAGGACTCTATGAGTAGTCCATCGGAGTGAGGCCACATTCGGTAGGAGGCTGAGAAAACACCGACATGTTCAACTTAAGACGTCGGAAGGCGCTGAGCATAACCTTCCGCACCACTTCCTCACCAACAGACAAATCTGCTCTGGAGGAAGAGAAGTTGGGGCCGAGGACATAGAGTCCCCCTCATCACCCCCGTCCGCAGAATCCTGGAAACAGGCTCCAGAGGCTGCAATGGAGACTGCATCATTGTTGACCATGTCCGCCGGGTGGGCCAAGTGGGGGGTTGCATCTGGCATGTCCACATCGGCTACAATCCTCATCACCGCCGTGGCCTGCGAAATGGAATGGGTTTGGACACTCCACTGCGTTTGCATCGCTCTCATAGTCGCTTCCAAACGTCTCATTTGAGAGGCCAACTGCGACTCAGGCCGGCTTCTCTTACTCCAATAAACAGAAACAGACCTGCGTTTTGCTCAGGCCCCGCGAGCGGGGGAGGGGGGAGGCATCGCCACTCCTGACGCTGACCGCACCTGGTCGACCACTGCGTTCTGATGAGGTGCCACATCAGTCGACATCGTGGCCACAGGAGGACGGGTCGCTGCCGTTGTGTCGGCTACTGAGCGACAGTCGAGGCAGCAGTCAGTGCAACCTTCCTCAGGCAGGAAGGAACCTCCACAGTGTGTACAGCGAGCAGTGTCTTCCATAGCAGCCCTCAATCGACACGCAGTCCGTGATTGCACGTCGGTATGCTGCTATCTTCGTCTGGGATAAGAGGCGAGAGGTGCCCCGTCACCAACGGAATCAAACGGAGCGCCGCGCAACGATGGTGGCAGACACCGTGCGGAGGGAGAAACCACACCGCGATGACATATGTGGTCGTATGTGGCAAAGCTCCGCGCAGAGATGGCGGACCGGCTTCGTGAGGAGAGCGCCCACACATAGAGGAATGAGTCACGATGTGGCATCATAAACTAGTAGTTGGCGTGATAAACAGCACCTTAGTTAGCCAAAAACATCAAAGCAGCTGGTGCTCCCTGGCAAGAGTTGTGTAAGTCGTTAAAACAACCCACTCTAGCCGAAAACAAAACAAGCTAGGAGAGGATACTATCAACTGTATCATCACCAGGAAGTCGTAAACAAAGCAAGTCAAAACAGCTTTCGTTGAAGATGTTGACTTAAATCATACGCACCCCAGACTTGAAGCTGTACACAGCAAAGAGGTGTTGAATGTGGAGAAATCCCGTAATGATGGTAGGAGAGCTCGAGTCTATCTGTCCAATTCACAAAACATAAAATGCATTGAACCGTCGCAGCCAAGGCGGACGATGAACACCCGCAGCCGCAATAATAAAAATAATAATCTCGCTTAGGTCACTATTTACTGGTGTATTATGTTGAATCCCCCACAGATTTCCTTCACACTCACTTCCCCCCTCGTTTCTTCACTATTATACTTATCTACTTGTTATCTCTCTCTTTATATAAATTATATAAATTGCCTAATTACACTTTTGCTATCCTACAATATGTTAATATTAATAAGCAGCTCATATAGATGTATATATAAGACTGAGTCTATATTGCTTGTATGCAGAAATTAGTTCTGGTCTCCTGGAATGTGTGTGGCGCTCGCTCCCAGGCAAAAAGAATAAAAATTTTAGACCATCTCTCAAAATTTAAGGCAGATATTTGTCTCCTACAAGAAACCCACTTACAAAAATCAGAAGAAAAATTATTTATAGATAAAAATTTTAGTCAAGTTTACTCTGCCTCCTATAATAGTAGACAAAGAGGTGTCTCTATACTGAAACATAAGAATTTATTCTTTACTCTAAATAATATAGTAATAGATTTAGAGGGCCGATATATTATTATCCAGGTAACTATATTTAATAAAGTATATACAATTGGTAATTTATATGCCCCAAATAATGATGACCCGGATTTTTTCCATGAATTTTTCTCTCGGTTACTCGATTTAGCAACAAATTCTACTATTATTATTGGAGGTGATTTTAACACGGTCTTAAACCCATTAATAGATCGTTCTAATAATACGATATATACAAGGCGATTACGATCCGCTAAAGTAATAGATGAATATATGGAGGATTTTGGCCTCAGTGATGGCTGGAGACTTCAAAACCCAACTCAGAAGGAATTTACTTTCTTCTCTGCGGTGCACCGATCATTCTCAAGAATTGATTTTTTCCTTACAAATAATTCTATTGTTGATAAAACTGCTATAAAAATACATTCTATAATTATAAGTGATTATGCACCAGTCTCCCTCACTCTACAAATTGACTCTACCTTTAAACTACCCCCGATATGGCGTTTTAACATTTCACTACTGAAAGACGTAGAGTTTGATAAAATTATTAGAAGGGAATGGGCAGATTTTTTGGAAATAAATGACTCTCCAAATATATCTCCATCTCTTCTCTGGGAAGCAGGGAAAGCGGTAATTAGAGGGAAAATTATATCATATTCAACTTATAAAAAGAAACAGGATAAAAAATTAGAAAAATACCTGGAAGATAAAATTAAACAACTAACGGATGAATATGCATTAAACCCAAATAATCAAATATGGACGGAACTACAGAATATAAAAATACAGTTAGATAACATGTTATCTAAAAAGACAGAGTTTATAATACAACAGTTGAGATATAATAATTTTGAACATAATAATAAATCAGGTAAATTTCTGGCAAATCAACTTCAACGGAATCGGGAAAAATCTCTTATAACGGCTACTAAAAGATATAAATGGTGAATGCACACAATCACCAGAAGAAATGAACCATATTTTTTTATAACTATTATCGAAATCTATACTCAGAAATTAATAGACCTAACACTGAACATATTGAGGTATTCCTAAATAGCTTAAATATACCTCAGTTATCTACTGAACATAAAGATATTCTAGATGCCCCGCTTACTATAGATGAGTTGTATCGTGCTTTAGACAGTATGCCTAATGGCAGAGCACCTGTTCCAGACGGCTATCCGGCTATATTTTTTAAACATTTCTGGTTAATGTTTGCTCCATTATTTCTAAGAGTAGTAACTGAAATTAAAACCCCACCCTCCCGTCAAGTTACCGACCGATATCACTAATTAATACCGATATTAAAATTATCGCTAAGGCCTTGGCATCTCGACTAGAGACAGTAATCTCGACAATTATTCATAGCGATCAAACAGGTTTTATTAAAGGTCGTCATTCTACTAATAATATTAGGAGGCTCTTTAACTTGATTAGTATGTCACAGCGGTATGATAAAAAGGCAGTTGTTATTTCGCTGGATGCAGAAAAAGCCTTCGATAAAGTTAACTGGTTCTTCCTCTTTGCTGTCTGAAATAAATTCGGCTTCGGGGAGTCATTCATTCAATGGGTCTCAATATTATATGATTCTCCTAAAGCTACAGTTACTACTAATGGGATTACATCACAGAGTTTTACTCTACAAAGGGGTACAAGACAAGGGTGCCCAATGTCTCCTTTATTATTTGCTATATTTATTGAGCCGCTTGCATTAGCTATACGTCAGGATAGACGGATCCAAGGAATCCACTCCGGGGCAATCGAACATAAAATTAATCTATATGCCGATGATATATTACTCTATTTAGAAGAACCTGCTATCTCGTTAGGGGAAGCATTTAACTTAATAACTAAATTCTCTCACTTATCAGATTACTCTATTAACTGGACAAAATCAACATTATTACCTATTACAGAAAATTCATGGAACCCTACAAGTCAGGATCCACACTACTCCTTTCCTACAGGTAATTTAAAATACTTAGGTGTTAAAATTTCACCTAAGTTAACTGAATTAACTTCTTTAAATTTTTTACCATTATTGGATAGCATCCGTAGTGACCTGGAGCGCTGGAATAATCTTCCGATCTCTTTAATAGGACGGATAGCTACTATAAAAATGAAAGTTTTACCAAAGATTAATTATTTATTTTCAATGATTCCATTTAAACCTATGTCTAACTGGTTCCAATCGCTAGACTCTGCTATCATAAAATTCTATTGGAATAAAAAAAAAGTCAAAATTAGTCTATCTACTCTTCAGGAAAGTAAATCTAAAGGAGGTTTAGAGGCACCAAACTTTATGTACTATTATATAGCTAATCAACTACAATATCTTGTGCTATGGACACAACCCAACAGAGATACTAACTGTTGGTTGGAATTTGAGCAGAAGGATTGTAATAATCTTAGACTGTTAGATTTACTCTTTATTACAAAATCAATAAAACGACATCATTGTTTTAAAAACCCAATGATAGCCGCCACCCTGACTGCCTGGTGGAAGGCATTAGAAATTACAAATTCTCAATTGGCGCCCTGTGGGCTCTCTCCCATTTGGCATAACCCCGACTTTCAACTTAATAATCAGTTGTTCCATTTAAGCTTATTGGAGCAGAAAGGAATTACACACCTTCATCATCTTTTCTCAGATAATAAGTTTATATCGTATACAAACTTGGTCCAGAAATATGAAATAAAAAACGGAAATTTCTTACATTATCTGCAAGTTAAAAATATGGTTAAGAAACAAATCCCAACACTTCAGGATACGCTCCAACTGCCTGTCTTAGCTAAAGATATTATAAAGCTTTCTCCAACAACAATAAAGAAAATATCAAAAATATATAAGTTATTTTTATACACAAATAAAACGTATTTACCGACTTTAAAATGGGAAAAAGACTTGTCTATAGTTCCGGAACCAGACTTTTGGACCCAAATCTGTGAAAATGTATTTAAAATGACCAAACAGACAAATTTGCAACGTATCCAATATAAGATACTTCATAGAACATATATTACACAATATATGATGAAAAAAATGGGACTCTCTGACTCCGACATTTGTCTCCAGTGCTCACAAAACACTGCCGATACTTATCTTCATGCTTTATGGTCATGTACTCCAGTGCTGCATTTCTGGACTAAAATCTTGGAAAAGCTCGCTGATATATTAAACTGTAGGCTTCCTTTATCTCCAAGATTGTGTTTACTAGGTGACTTAACAATAACTGAGCTACCATGTAAACAATCTCAATCTATATTTATAGCCCTTACTATTGCAAAAAAAATAATCCTTGTCAATTGGAAAAATAAACAATCTCTAAATATCGACCACTGGTTAAACTTACTAATAAATTATATCTCAATGGAAAAAATCTCTGCCTTAAATAAAAATCAAGTATCAAGATTTAAACAAATATGGTCTATGTACATAGAATATTTTAATCTTAATTTGGCAACTTAATCCTGCCTAGATTCTGCCTGTTAACGAGAGCCAGCACATCGTTACAACTTCTGTTTTCGCTGCTTCTGTATTTGGTATTTTGTATTGTAGCTCCAGTGCAGTACAGTGCATTTCTATTAGGTAATTTTGACGTGAACATTTCTGCTGCTTCACGACTGGAATTTTCTTAAAGGTACACTCAGTATTATACAGTGGCATCTAGTGGTGAAATAAAAAGTCATTCATTTAAAAAAAAACAAATGTTTGTGTTAGTAGTAAGTAAAAAGATATGTTGTATCGCATAAACATACTTTTTTAAAATATAACGGAAAGTCTATAAATCACTAATTATTTTACATGGCCGCGCTGCGCCTTCTAGTGTCCGCCATGTTTCGTCGCCATCTTTCTGCTACGGGTGCCGTCAAAGACAAATTTCAGCAATCCATTTCTTAATGCGTTTTTGGAACGCCTTTGCAGACGCACTTCCGGTTTGTGTGGCGACCGCATGTAAACGAAGAAGAAGAGTTTCCGGTCCCCGAAGAGAGCATTATCAAGGATCACAATTGCTTTGGGAATTTATTTTATTTCAGCGCGACAAAACAAGAGTTTATATTGTAGCTTCATTTGCCAGACAGAGAGAAATGAGGAACAGACTAGGTTTGGAACGTGCCGGTGCCTTCGACTGCTTTCTACTTGACCGGTAAGTAAGAGTACATTTGTGTTTACGTTTTGAGAGCGAGAGAAAAAGTATGCACCGTACTAATTAATACGACGTTCGTACCATTGTTTTACGATCACTGTAGCTGTTGATTAGCAACTCCACACCACTCGAAGGATTTCGTTATGTAGCTACTTTATTGCTTTGAAAAAAAAAGATTCCCGCTGGCACGTTATATTCAGAGTAAATGCGCAAGTTATTGTGTAATGTAATGTAACTGTGATTTCGGAGGTATATTTGCCCATAACTTCAATTGAGAATCTAAGGCATACTGTATTAGTGGAGGAGTTGAAAATTATTATTTTCGTTGTGGTTGGTGAAAATAGTGTTCTCGAAATTAATTTTCGGCAGGGAACAACTTTCTGGACTTAAATGCTGGCTGCACCGTAAGCACTGCTAGAGTCTGAACTCTCTCACTCAAGTGTGTACTGGTCCATTGTGTAATTGGGTGCACAAGAATTTACAGGCTGCTACGTTTTCCACGGAAACTCGACAAGCAAGCATCCTTTGCATATTCTATGCAGTATGCAGTCAAGTTACTTTTATCTAGCTAATACAATGTTTTGGGCCCCAAAACTAAAGATCTTACCTCTATTTTGGGGGCTTTGTTGGAAATGTGGTGACATATAGTAGTATCATAATTTTTTTTTATTTTGTTTTTGTTTGTGTCACACTAGATCAACAGCCAAACTTGAGGGGTTCCAGAACCATATTCTGATGTATACAAGCATTCATGCACCGTTTAAATACATCACCGACCTGCAAGAAAAAAAAACATCAACGGGAGAGTCAGCAACCAAATTGGAATGCCCCGAATGAGGACACTTCGGATGGAGGACCCCAGAAGGCTTCGGTGTTATACCACCAGTATCTCCACCTACCATATCTGAGCTGCAACAAACTGAAGTCAGCCGAGGTCTTGGTCTGTCATTTACATATGGACGGTATTACACACTACATTAACTTTTTGTGTGAAGCAATACGGAATGGTCACATGTACAAGCACCACTTGTTTTACACAGGACCTGCTGACCAGGTGTCTGAAGCCATGGAGTGACTCCTCCCTCACTTTCCTCAGCAAGCCTTTGAAGAATATGATATCATCGTTGGTGGGAGCATGCCCTCACTCCATAACATGTACTTGTGCAGTCAATGGAGCATGTCAAACTTAATAAAACCAGCAAACATTGAAGTGACTTCATTATTACTGCAGTCTATTCACACAATCAATGGACAATCCTTCCTTAGTTTTGCCCCAATAACATCATAGAGTAGGCGAAAAGTAGTGTTACAGATCACACTATGTGTTCGGGAGAGTTTGAGGAATGTTGCAATGTTAATGGGGGACAATGTCAGCAAAAAAAAAAAAAAACATCATGGTATTGAGGTAATCAGATATTTTAGCTGTGTACAACACATACCTGCTCTGTAACACTACTTTTGGCCCAAACCTGTATGTCTATTTTCCATATATTGAAATGCACAGCGTATTGGTAAATTTCTGGACCAACTGCAATTCATGTAGCTCATTATATTCTAACAGCATTTTTTTTTTTTAGTTTTTTAGTTTTAGTTTTTTAAATATGTTCATTTCATGTAGACTTTTATTTTACTTTATTTTATTTATTCATTTTCATGTAGTGTACCTTACATTCATTGGCCAATGAAGAATTCCTTGTCATTGCAAGCATTTATAATAATTCTCCAGGCTTTTGATGTTTTACATTTCTGGTCATGTAAAATAGTGTTAGGTTAGGTGTCGAATGAACACTGCATGTTGACGGCAAAGGAAATAGTATTTTTTTAGTTATTCAAAATGTACAAATTAACACACAACAAAAATATACAAGTTATACAAACTAAAACAACCAGTGTCAGACATGGAGTAATTATATGCCAGGTAAAAAACCTTTGTATTGTCCTCGAGGATCTGGGAAAGTGTCACTTATTTGCCACAAGTCCACCAAGGTACTGCAGTCTGGGATCCAGGTAGGCCTACAGGAAAATCATGGTGGTGCTGATGTGCCAGCAATGTGTCAAAAAGTATTTCTTGGTGTCAGTCTATCAGCTGGACTTGGATATCTTCATGTTCCTCCAGGGTCATTTCCTGTACGAGTGTCTGCAAGAAGGTAACAATTGTATGTCAGATGAGGTACCAAACAATGAACTGAAAGTCACTGAGCCAACGAAATACACATTACATGAGCAAGACTTTTTGTGAAAGCCATGTAAATTCCTGCACATCGAAGTACAAGGAAGCTGTTGTATCTTCAATCAAAACTAATTAAGTTGCTTAGTGATATTTATTAGGTAAGATTGTTCAATATGGTGACAAATCGATATATGAGTAAATGGTTTCAAATGTTTTTGTAAGCAACACTTTCCTGAGTGGTTAGTAGCAACAAGACACGGGGGGAATTACGAGTCTGAGTTGCAGATGTGTCGTTCAGTTCAGACCATTATTTTGTACGATATACTAAACAAATCAGCAAACGATGTAATCTAAATACCACATATTCCAAGCAAAGGTATGTTTTGAGCCATTCACATGCATGCTTGAATGGATTATTTTTCAATGCTGACATAATTGTACGTTACATGACACCGCGTTCTCTTTCCTCGTCTCCCTCGCCCCCTCCACGCCCTCGTTGAGATGGTCCAAATGTCTATAAAACATATAACTGTGTGTTCTCTGTTGCATGGTTTAGTTGCACTAACAAATATGAACATAGATAGCCATTAGCGTTAGCTGACGTACAGTATTTCCTAACAATGCCACAAAAATATTAATTCTGAAATTAAATGACTAAATCACACATTTAGGGATCTGTACAGTATGTCTCAACAAATGCAATTCACTTACGTCATCACATTTGCGCTTCTGTTCTGGTGAATTTCGGTGGTAGGCTGGCGAAGTGTGGTCTCTCTGGGACACCGTAGTTCGTGTGCTTAAAATCATTGCATTCTCTTGTTTGACCGATAGATGGCGGTCGTGAGCTACACACTGGGGCTTGAAAGGCTTTCCAAATAAGGAAGCGGTCGTTAATCGAGCATTAAAAATTTAGTGCCGTTAAAGACACTTTAAGTTAACGAGATAATAATGCGATAATTTTGACGCCCATACTGCTAATAAAGTTACATAAACATTTGTTTTAAAGTATTTTACATATGACAGATATACTTAGGTTGGATATATTTTACATTTGTGACCGGCTTTGGCAAAAGGGTTCACATATGCCAAAAAAAAAATCAAAATTGAGATATTGATATAGTCAAATTCTGCACTTAATTCCCTTTAAAATGATATAATACATGACGATATACATAATACATGGACGTACCTCAAAAATTGACAAAGTTACAGCAATTTTAATGTTGGAAGGTTAAAATCCCTAGTTTTCAGTAAAAGAGGTTTAAATATTTGGTACTTGCATCTTTCAAATTTCCATAGTAACCAGTATCCTAGGAAAAATATATGAACCTGAAATTTTCAGGAAATGTTGAAATATCAATGGAAAATCAATTCCAGTAGCAGGCAACGCTATCGTCCGAGATTTGAACCCTTTTAAATATTTTGGAAGTTTGACCTCTCACAAATGAAATCAGCCTCAACTTTGAAGATCACATTCAGTTTACAATTCATCTTCTGAGGCATCAGCCAAAGTTTGGTTCTTTTATTGTTGCAGTCCTTGTGGTATTTTCTTGTTTAAATGAGGTCATAATAAGCAGTGGGAAATTTCTTTTAATAATGTTGTATGAACTAAAAGATTATGTTATAGAATGTTCTGTCTCAAATGCTTTTGGTCACATATGTTATGATGTATGATTGTCTTCTTTCTGCTCTTTTTCATTCAATAATGAAGAACATTCTTTTATATTATTTTTTTTCTTTTGTAAATGAATGAAATAAATGATTGAAGTAAAAAAAAAAAAAGGAATGATGGTTAAACAGAGTTTAGTATAACTTTGACGGTTACAAAAGTTTCCTCAAAAGGCTGTGCAACAAAATTTTAAGAAAAGTGTATTCTTATTTTTGTACAGGCCAGGTTAATAATAATAATAATAATAATAATAATAATAATAATAATAATAATAAACTAAAACTGTAACTCAATTCCTGACATATATTAGTATATATTTTTTGTACATTATTTATTTTTACTTATGTCAGTTTCAAGTCATTTCATTTGTGGGTTCTTCTTTCTTAAATAGAGGGTACCAAAATTTTTGTCCCAGTCTGTATTTGTAATCTAACCGAAGGAGGTCGTTACCAAAAGCCCTGCAATTTTCTATAAACATAACATGACCCATCCATATACATAGCTGCTGCTCTTTAATGATCGAATAGTATCTTAATTTCATGTCAAATTTAATTTGCTTTGAAATTACATTGCAACATAAATGAAAATGGTTACATTATCATAAATTTCCCTAATGGGGTAATCCCTCTTAGACAAAAGACAAAATATGCAGGGTCGTGTTATATTTTCTGCCTTTCATCCCATGTTCCTGATTTTAATATAAAAGTCTATCCCCATTAAAATGCACTCAGTGACTTGGCACACACCACAATGCTTGTCAGGAGTATTTCTGTCGATGGATATTATTGCATTGCTGGATGTTACAATAGCACTTGGAAAACAAAATATTCATCTTCATTGTACAACTAGTGGCTACTAGTGACTAGTGTGGCTTGAGACAAAGCTGACAAATTGTGTCACAGTGCTAAAGCCTCCAACTCCTGCGATTGCACATTTCTATTATCCTGAATTTTAATAAACCAAAGAGGTAGTTGTGTATCATAAGTCTGTAACCAAAAATTGTTGATACGTTTGATGTTACTCTTCTTCTCATTGACAGTGCTGATTAGGGTGGCCACTTCCATAAGGTCAAAAAGGAGGACATACAGGTATTTAAAAAAAAAATAAAATAAAATGTGTTCCCTTGCTACAATGTGGTTCAATTTTCACAGCCTCACTGTTTTGCAGATTTTTATTTAGTGCGATTTTGCATGCATTTTTTTTTCACAGTAATGTACCTATTTTATTACATTTATGAAAGTTTGAACATTGAGAATGTTTAAACGAGAGAAATGTGAGAAAATGTAAATGCCTCGATGATAAAAGTGTATAAACTGTGGTGAGGGGTTTTAAAGCCTTAAAACATTTATCTTCTTCTTCTTCTTTCGGCTTTTACCTTCAGGGGTCGCCACAGCGAATCAGTTGCCTCCATCTAACCCTGCCGTCTGCATCCTCTGCTCTCACACCAACTACCTTCATGTCCTCTTTAACTACATCCATAAACTTCCTCTTTGGTCTTCCTCTCGATCTTCTGCTTGGTATTTGGAAACTCAGCATACTTCTGCCAATATAGTCACTTTCTCTCCTCTGGACATGTCCAAACAATCTCAGTCTGGCCTCTCTGACTTTATCTCCAAAGCCTCGAACATGTGCTGTCCCTCTGATGTACTCATTCCTGATCCTATCCAACCTGGTCACTCCCAAAGAGAATCTCAGCATCTTCATCTCTGCCACCTCCAGCTCTGCTTCCTGTCTTTTCCTCAGTGGCACTGTCTCCAGACCAAACAACATCGCTGGTCTCACCACAGTTTTATAAACCTTTCCTTTCATTTTAGATGAAACTCTTCTATCACAGATCACACCTGACACTTTTCTCCACCCGTTCCACCCTGCCTGCACACGCTTCTTCACTTCTTTTCCACACTCTCCATTGCTCTGGACTGTTGACCCTAAATACTTAAACTCCTTCACCTTCTTGGTCTCTTCTCCCTGTAACCTCACTCTTCTACTTGGGTCCCTCTCATTCACACACAGATACTCCGTCTTGCTACGGCTAACCTTCATTCCCCTCCTTTCCAGGGCAAACCTCCATGCCTCTAGCTTCTCCTCCACCTGTTCCCTGCTCTCACTACAGATCACTATGTCATCTGGAAACATCATAGTCCATGGGGATTCCTGTCTAACCTCGTCTGTCATCCTGTCCATTACCATAGCGAACAAGAAGGGGCTCAGATCTGATCCCTGATGTAGTCCCACCTCCACCTTGAATTCCTCCGTCATACCTCACACCTCACCACTGTCTTACAGTCCTCATACATGTCCTGCACCACTTGAACATACTTCTCTGCCACTCCAGAATTCCTCATACAAAACCACAGTTCCTCTCTGGGCACCCTGTCATAAGCTTTCTCCAGGTCTACAAAGTGCAGCTCCTTCTGGCCTTCTCTGTACTTCTCAATCAACATCCTCAAAGCAAATAATGCATCGGTTGTATTATTATTTTTTGTTTATTTGTTTGTTTATTTGTTTTCTTTTTGTTGTTGTTGTTTTTTTGTTTTTTTGCATGACACCATACTGCTGCTAGCGCGATCTTCCTGGGTGTGGCCGTCCTCGACACCATCGGATGAGCAGCTCCGGACCTCTCCGCCAATCACCGCCCTACACCTGGCCGGTCTGCTCCAAATAAAAGCACTGCTTTTCAGTTTCTTTGGGCGGCTGGAACTTAACAGTGCAGATCGCCTTGTGTTGTTACGTGTCTCTTGGTGTGTATTGTTGAGACACTCGTTTAAGCAACTTGAGCTCCTTTCGAGGCCATTTGTGTTTTGTTGTGTCTTCTCTTGGTTTAGCCCTTTCGTGTGTTTGTGTATTAGTTTGGTTAAACCTTAGTGCTTTTGTGTATTCGTGTGTATTCCTCTCGCGACACTTCCATACCTCTACAGGTATATCATCAGGACCAAGTGCCTTTCCACTCTTCATCCTTAATAATCTTTGCTACTTCCTGATCCACAACAATCACCCCCTCTACTCTTCATTCTCTCATTTTCCTCATTCATCAACTCTTCAAAGTACTCTTTCCATCTTCCCATCACACCACTGGCATCTGTCAACACTTTTCCATCCCTATTCTTGATTACCCTAACCTGCTGCACATCCTTCCCCATCTCTGTCTCTTTGCCTTGCCAACCTGTATAGATCAGTCTCTCCCTCCTTACTGTCCAACCTAGCATACAAGTCATCGTAAGCCCCTTGTTTGGCCTTTGCCACTTCTACTTTCACCTTACGCTGTATTTCCCTGTATTCCTGTCTACTTTCTTCAATCCTCTCAGTGTCCCACTTCTTCTTATAGGCCGTCAGGTCACACACGTTTTCGTTCAGTTTCGCTCCACTACCAGGGGCACTAAATAATCTTTACTTCATAAAATAGATTTATCAGTAGTAAGTAAGAATCCGTGGAGTTCACCCTGTGAAAACCCGCCAATTTTGTGTTTTCGGTGGTGAAACCCCGGCACTATTTTGCGATGAGGCGCAGTGATCTCTGGTGTAGGCGTAGTGCCTTTAGGTCGGTAGCGGTGTGATTTAGGTCACATGAGCCAATCAGGTAGCTGCTGCTTTCTCCTCACCATAGCAACCGCAAATCAAAAATGGCGACCACAACGTCGGAGAGCGAAGAAGAGCGAAAGGAGAAAAAAGTTAAAAAGAAAGTGGGGAACAAACTTCGTTCCCGTTCAGGTTTGCCCATCGCTTCAGCTGGCCCCGTCCTTCCAGCCATCTGCATCATTTGTAAAAATAAATTTCAAAGTATACTCGTCTGGGATCGGAAGGAACACGGAAGAGGGATCATCTCGCCAAAGCAGAAACATTGTCGGCAGGTATGTGCTACACACACGCGTGCCCATTTCTGTTATTATGTGACCGATATTTAGTATAGGGTTGAAAATAATTTGTTGCTAGGTTAAGTTTTAAGGCTATAGTTTAGTAAAAACGCGAGCTGCTGAATGATTTATCGAGTGAATCCAACATTGGTTACCAAACTCGGGTTACCTGTGCCCATCAGTCATAATAGAGAGTCACAGCTACACCCTCCCTTTCCCCCAAACTCTCTCTCACCAACCTCAACAAACACTTTACTTAAATCTGTGACATGCATATACTGTAAAGAGGTGATGTGACAATAACACTTATAATGTAATTCTTTTTTGTATAAAGGCGGGTTGCTGCAGGCAGATGAGATGATGAAAAAAATAAATAAATACAATTGATTCTCTAAAAATGAAAACCAGTTGGTTGTTAATTATTACATGCAAATGTGTTTTTTTTGTCTTCTGTATTTATAATTGTTCTTTGACCAAGAAAGTATATAGGCCTATAGGTGTATTTTTATTTCTATCCAAATATACGATTATTCACTAGAATTTTCAGTAGGATATCCGAATACCAAAATATTCGATAGCTGCAGCACTAATAATACTAATTTTGAGTTGTGGCACGCCCACACGAGTTATTTTACCACACACCCGTGTCAAAACTAGCTTACTGCACACACTGCACCCCAACTTCAAATTTTTGCTAACATAATAATAATAATAAAAACAACAACAACAACAACAATAATAATAATAATAATATATTGTGAATTTTGTTGGATCCAAAAGCAACTTACATAATTATATATTATATGATTTGTAATTGTCTTATTTTCAAATGTTTAAATATTTTCTTGATTTGAACAAAATATAATTGTTTTGAATAATCTTGATTTCATTTATTACCAAAATAATTGTGATGATTATTTTTTTTCCATAATAGAGCAGCCCTAATGTGATGTGAATATGTGTATCTTGTGCTCATCTTTCCCTTTAATTTTCTATTTCAGGCAGGATATACTGAACAGAAGATTCAGGCGTGATTTCCCCCAGCTGGTTTTTCACACCCCTTTCGAGCAACACCTCTGAAATGGTTTTTGTAGAGACATTATCAACAACTGACAAACTTTTACACAGGGTACCTCACTCATCAGATACATCAACTACTGAGTCTACTGACGTAAGCCAAGAAAGTGACACTAACACATAGCTGGTATAACATCAGGTTGGAAAATCACAGGGCATACGAGGACACTTTACAGTGCAGGGCTATAAAATCTATGTAAAATCTGCCATTTTGTTTGTTTCATTATCAAGATGTTAACTCTCCATTTTAACACTTTTCAAGCAAAAATAAAAATGTCTGTATTCCATTTTCCACAAAAAAAATGCCCAAAATAAAGCTGATCCATTGAAGTTCCATGGTTTTATTGTGAATGCACATTTGATTTGTATTAGATTTTTTTTTTCTTTTTATTAATATTTTTTGTGTGTCGGGCATGGGGGGTAGGGTATGACAATGACATGCTGTGATGACATAATCTGATACTTTAATAAATATTCTATATGTTATAATATCTGGGCTCTGAATGCATCTATTTCCATCTAGTCCATTTTGCCTTGTTCCGGGTTTGTGGTGCATGGTAGTATTTTTGGCCGATGTATGCTGCTTCTTGTGTACCTTTCATTACGTAGTAGGTTGTGAATTGTTTTCATATATGAAACAGAAACATTGCTAAATGTAACATTCGTGTGCTGGTGTCACTTCCAGTTGAAGTGTTTTTTGTTTTTTTTGGCACAAATTTAATGATCTAAATTCACATGATTGCACCAAACCACCAATACTTGTTTCTGATGTTAGGTACATGTATTTATAACATCTGGGAATGATTTTCTGTTGCCAAATTTAATGTAAGACGTTTTACAACCAAAAACTGCAGCACAAGATTTTCGTTTTTTGTTATTTACCTATATATGCATTTCTGGCTTGTGACAAAATTGGGGCAGGAAAGCATTGGGTGACTTTTAACCCAAAGTTCAGAAGGGTATTATCTATCAAAAAATGCATTGAACAAGTAGTGCCCAGACAGTGGAGCGAAACTCATTTTCTAGGCACTTTTTGAGGGTTCACCCCACGGCCTATTAGCTAACCTCTTTCTCTGGATCCACTTCTGCACCTCCTCATTCCTCCACCAAGTCTCCTGATCTCCTTTCCTTCCAGATGATGCACCAAGGACTGTCCTACCTGTCTGCCTAATCACATTTGCTGTAGTTGTCCAGTCATCCAGTCATGCCATCTACGGCAATTCGCTCCCGGCCAAAATGGGTTAAAGGAAACACGAGCAACATGAATAAGCATCTCCAGCGTCATTGCCCTGATGTACACAGAATTTTTTTGTACATCATTATTATTATTATTATTATTATTATTATTATTATTATTATTACTAATTGTATTATTATTTTGTATACGTATTTTAAACTACCGCATAGTGTTAAAACTCGTTGCACAATGCAATTTTTGCAGAAGCACAATGCAGAAGCAAAATTTAGAGAATTTTTTGGGGGGAAATTGTTCTCTTTATGCACAAATCACGTACCGTAACTGAACCGAAACCGTGGCCCAAAAATCGAGGTACGGACCGTACCGTGGGCGACCTGTACCGTTGCACCACTAGTTTGCATTTGGAAGCTGTTGCTGTGAACACACAAAATGCTGTTGAAAGAGCTCTCAATAGGGATGAAACAGCCCATCCTGAGGCTGACAAAAAAAGAATAAAACCATCAAAGAGAGAGCAGAAATGTTAAGAGTGGCCAAATCAACAGTTTGGTACATTGTGAGAAAAACAAAATCCACTGGTGAGCTTGTGAACTCAAAAAGGCCTGGACATCCATGGAAGACAACAGTGGTGGATGATCACAGAATCCTGTCCATGGTGAAGAAAAACTCCTTCACAAAATCCACTCAAATAAAGAACACTCTCCAAGACGTAGGTGTATCAGTATGTAAATCTACCATGAAGAGAAGACATCATGAGAGTAAATACAAAGGAATCAAGACGTTCAAAGATACAACTGAAGACAGCTGCAGTAAAGGCCAAGCAAAGCATCACAAAGGAGCGTTTGGAGATGTTCATGGGTTCCAGACTTCAGGCAGTCATTGCCTGCAAAGGATTCTCAACAAAATATTGAAAAATACCATTTTACTTTACATTGTTTGGTTTAGTTTATTCATTTTTTCCTTTCGGACACATTACAGTTTACATCAATCACATCACATCATTTGCAACATTGACATCCGAAAGAAGGGCTGACGGGTAGAAGCCGAAGCTTATTCGAGACCCGTCCCCATCGACCCATTACTATAACGCATCAATCATATACATTATTTAGAATAGTCATTAATTTTTATCGTTATCCATCCCATACTATCCCAGACACTGCTCGCTCAGTTCATCTTGAATGTCCGTGTGTAGATTGTGGCTAGTCCCAGTCATTTAGAACTGGTGAGTCGGTCCCCAGACGCCACCAGCAAGCCCACCCCGCCAGGCGAGCAGCCAAGGCAAGCGCAATTCTTCTCTTTCACCAGTAGGGTCTTCGCTGACCTCGGATCAGCTTTCACACATGTTGTGCTTTCCAGAAGAGTAGATCGGCTTGCATTCGGCCCATTGCTTTCAAGCAATTTCAGCACTCGATTCTGGTCAGGTAGCACCACTGGTTGCTAGCATGTTGTGGATCTGATGACTCCTGTGCGCTGCCCAGCCTAGCTCACCCAGCAGAGCGGCCCACGCCAGCTGCATTCCAGGAACCAGACCACCAACCCCCATTTTGCGTATTGACAGCAGATTCATTGGAGCCACAATACAGCCTTATCATGTAGCCTTGACTGTTAGAACAAATGTCCAAACGGAATTCGAGCCAGACAATATTTAGATTCAAACGGGAACAGCAATACATGTTATCAATGCAGGTGTATAAACAAGAGTTAGCCTTGGCAAAGTCAGCAAATAATCATATACAACTCCAGCTTTGGGTAATTAGTGATGTTGTTGTTGTTGTTGTTGTGATATTGTGAATTACTGTTGTCTCTCACGCGCTGCCAATTCCTCAGCTCCTTTCACGATTCGTGTTTTTAGTTGACCAGAGTTATCTTTAGTTTGAATAAAAATTCGGCAGTCTTTTGTCCACGTGCTTTCGATAAGTCCATTCTTTCTCATTTGTCGAGCCTTTTTGGCGATGTCAGCATTTCGTTTGGTGAGGTTTTCGTTGATGTAGACATGTTTCCCACGAAGCTTGTGACGGTCTCTCAGAAGAGCATCTTTTTCTTTCTGTCAACAAACCTGATCAGAACTGCCGGTGGTCGTGTCCCTCCAGTTGGAAGCGAAGAGCACATCTGAATGTGCGCAGGATCAACAGTTAATCCCAAATCTCTGAGTTGAAGTGTCACTTGCTGTTCCACAGTCTCGTTCCCTGAATATTGGTCAGAATCTTCCGTGCTCGTGCTAGCCGCAGCTCTCAAAGGGCCACGGCGCGGCTTGATCTTGATACCGGTGACTATCACATCGTTGATACGAAGATTTTGTTCCAAATCATCCACTTTTTGTTCCAAGGCAACAATGCGTCGATCTTTTTCCTGTGTCTCTTTCTTCAATTGCTGTATTTCCTGAAGAAGTGGCTCAATGCTCTTCTTCATTTCAAGTAATTCGGCAACATTCCACTGAGTTTTTTAAGAGAAGATTTTATCTCCTCAATCTCGTCAGCTCTTTTTCCGCCAGGCATTCTGCAACAATGTAGTTAAAAATCCCAATGCAAAAATCAACAAGTAGTTAGATTCACGAGCGAGTGCAGGAGCAAGTACAGATGCGTCCTTCCTCAACAGATGCGTCCTTCATATGTGTTTATGTGTCCAATTACTTTTGAGGCCCTGGAATAAGGAGCATTTGCATATAAATAGCTACAATTCCTACATGCTGAATCATATATTTCTGTTCAACCTCTTTAATTAAAGCTTAAAGTGTATGGGACACGAAAAAAAAGTCACCCTAAAAGTATTTTTTAAAAAGAGTACAAGTACAAATAATATGATTTCAATGACTACTGTGTTAAAAACGCAATGACAAGGGCTTGTAAAAATTAGATTTTTTCGTGAATTTCCAAAACATGGCAGCTCACTGGCGACGCCCCCTTTTTCCGAGCCTGGACACTCGTCAGCGGGAGAACGGAAGTTGGCAAAAACAATACGAGGATATGGAGAACTACACAGATAGTGAGGTGCTTTCTGACTCGCTATCAAGTGTAGAGTTGGAATTTGACGTCCCCGACTACAAGCAGTCTTCAGACGAAGATATTTCAGCCCAGGAATGTATCCAGCTGTGTCGGTTTGAGCCTTTTCTTGATGAAGGTGCTGGTGCAACTGTGTCCAGTCGTCTGCGTTACAATGAAGGTGGCTGTGACCAGTTTCAAACTGCCGAGGTAGAGGACGACATCGGCAGGCTCCAGAACACAGAATGGTAAATCTTACTCTTCATTTTAAAAGGAAATTATGGACTAACAATGCTGTTTATATTTTTGTATGGGCGAAATAGCAAACGCTTTGTGGCCAAAATGTAGCTTGGTTTAGTCCAATACACTCAAATTATTATGCTTTACTTGTTATAGTAAAAAGCTAATTAATATTGGTAGTAGCAAAATAGAACTTATCCTTCTTAAAATGCAAACCATAAACTAAATGCTGCTTACTCGCTGTCGTAAGAAGCGAAGCCACCACTGCCCCTTTTACATTGGCACATGCCAACCTCTGTGAGACTCAATTCACAATGGAGAAAGGGTACATCATGCATTTTGGAAATTAGATTGACCTCATACCAGTCAGATGCATGACACTTTTTTTTTTTCTCCTGAAGTGCTTGAAATACATAATCCAAGTAATTCTCAAATAATGAACATATTCTTTGTAAATGTTATAAATGGCTGGGGAAAAAAAAAAAAGTTGCTTGTGCTTTGCAGGTGTTCCTGTGGTAACTGTGTAGCAATGGCAACAGTGAAGGAGAGCGTTTGCTGTCAGAGTCCGGAGCGCAGCAGAACCAGTGCATCACCCATCACTGGACGTTCAAAGCGGTGTGCCTCAGTGTGGAAGTCTTGCAGACCGCTTACCGATTCCTTCTTGTTCAGTGTCAGTAAAAAGGAGAACATTTCCATCGAATGACTACAAAGGATACCACGAAATATGATATAAATAAATGCAATTATACAAAAGAAATACATGCCTTTTTCTTTTCATCCAAAGTATAAATGAACAAATAGAGAACAATCAGCTATGCCTATAAATTTACAATTTTATTTTACAAATGTACAAATTGCATCTTGCGAGTCGTCAGTCAAACTATCCAGTGATTCATCTCCCACAAAAATATATATATATATTTTTAAAATATCGAAAGGCAGTAGCTCATTGCGCTTTCTACAATTGGTCACAAAATCCAATATCCGAGTCTGAAATTGTCATGTCTAAAACTCAGCTATTACTCCACTGAAAAGGTTAACGGTAAGTAAAGTGAGAATTGTATGATCGCACAACCTCTGCCTAGTCTGGCTTCTGAAAGTCTGCACACAGTGGTCGGCGTTCGTTCTGCATTTCCTGGTCCAGCGGCAGCTTTCAAGGAGTGTGTCCTCATCCAGATTAGCCCCCTGACAGATGGTCTCCACAATCTTCTTAAGATCCTCCACATATTCTGTATTCTGTACATTATAATATACCCATTGAATTATTTAATCGTGTTGTACATATATGCAAAATAATTAGAATTAACTTTCATTTCTATTTCTACTTTTTCCCCACTATGTTGTGATTAGGTTGAATTCTAATTGTGGATGTTGATATTTCAAATAAAAAATACATACGAAATGTTGGCTGCCCCAGGACTTTGCGTACAATACAGGATTGTCTCGGAAAATTTGAATATTATGGCTTTTTTTTTTTTTTTACTTGGTCTGAGGAAATATTCTAATATTTCGAGATAGGATATTTGAGTTTTCTTAAGGTGTAAACCATAATCAGCAATATTAAAATAAAAGGCTTGCAATATTTCAATTAATTTGTAATCAATCCAGAATGTATGGCAGTTTTGCTTATTTAATTGCATTACAGAAAATAATGGAATTTATCACAATATTCTAATTTTCTGAGACAGTCCTGTAAATGCTCCTTTTCTGTACTGTACTGTACTGATAGCACACAGTGTATTTAGCGTCCCCATCCTTTGTGACATCCTGGATCTGGTGTGCATTTTCTGCATGGAGGGTCTGGGTTTCCACGGTCACCAAAATAGCTCTGTCTGCACTCCTGTGCTTTAAAAAAGAAAAAACTTTTAAATAAGAAACTATGTTGAAATGCAGGTAATATTTACACCTATACAGCCATCTTATTCTTTGAAAAAATGCACAATACATTTATAAACTACATGTACATGACAAATTTGAAAACTAGGTGGGTGATCAATTTGTTTTTCCATAAATTGGTGTGTTATCAATCAAATATTGTACTCACATTTTGGATGCAAACACCAGATACATCACCCAAATCATCTTCCAAACATGTCGCCTGTGTAGCAGTTTCATTCGACTCATACTCACTCCATAAGCATCTCATCCACCATCTGAAACAAAGTTTGAGCTGTTGTTAACTTCAACACAGATGCACTGCACAATACATAATACAAAATAAAATAGACAATAAATGGAAAGTTAGCAGTTCCTCATTAGAAATTGGTACCTTTTCATTGACTGTATATTAATTTGGCAGTGGTTATTTTTGCCATGAGCTGCTAAAATAAGTGCTGTTAACTTTCTAGATTGTAGTTCTTACCCCACATTATAGCCAAGTGACAGCTTCAGGGCCGGGAGCGGGTCAAACGAGTCTTCCTCGAAATGTGCGCTGTACAACACTGACGTTGGAGTCAGGTGTCCATTTATCTCTCGTCTGTTGTACTTGCTTTGTCCATTTTTCGCCAAGAGCTGCATCTTGAGGGACCTGAAAAAGGCTCACGCCACCCTCCCTTCGATTACAACAAAATCCGGCCACGCAACGAGACGGCATTGTAGAAATTCAGTTGATGATAAAACACACAGCAGTCATAAGCTTGCAGCGGCAAAGCAAAGACGCTGACTTCTGTTCTTCTGCTGACGTCATATCCGATTCGGCCGCTGGAGCGCGCCAATGGCCAGATTTTGAGCGGGTGATTTAAAAATAAGGAAATACTATTTTAATGTGTTTCGACTCTATGAGCCGCTAATTTTGTCGTGTATATTATATCGTTCAAAACAACATATTAAAAAAATATCCTGAGCTGTCCCATACACTTTAGTCTGCACTTCAATTCCATTGTAATTGTTTCTGTTTAAATTCAATGTGGCGGCATGCAGAGCCTAAATCATGAAAATTGTGTCACTGTCCAAATATTTCTGGGCTTAACTGTATATTGCACATTGAGAAAAAGGTATTGCACATGAAGGAAGTGTGGATGTTGCCTCTGCAAATTCTACAAAGAAATATGATCCTTCCAACATATTTGTACTTCACCATTTAAAATTTCCATTTCTGAAATGTCAGGCAATATCAGCACAAAAGGAAAACGAAGTCTGGTTATTTGGAACATCATTAACTCGCTGTGTCGCTGGTGAAATCTAGAAGCTTCGGAGTGAGGACAGCATACAGATGAAAAGGTCAGGAGAACATCGGCTGAGGAGCAGGTGAAGAAAAAAGTACTTTTACTGAGCTAAACAAAATAATGTTCCCATGAGTTAATTAATACAAAATGATTGACTTGTTTTGAGCCACTGTCGTTGCTGGCAAACCTCGTGTTCCAATGAAATATTTTGCTAATATATTGAGTTGCATATGCTTGGGTCATGCTTGCACCTCCACAAAAAATGGTGCGACCAAATCCTGTGCAGTGCAAGCAACTAAAAATGTTACTCGCACCAGTGCTACCAGTGGAAAAGTTAGTGTAGAGCCCTGTGAATTTGGACACAGATATATGTTTTGGGGAATTTTAATCACATAATAAAGAATGTATGCAGAAAACCTATATATCATGGTATATATTCATATATAAAAAGTATGTCTTTAAAACAGATAACATATAATTAAAAACTATGAAGTCTATGTGAATCATGTATAGAAAACATATTTTGCCATACACTTTTCTCATATATCACATACATATTTTTTACTTGCATCATACTTAATCCTTAGAAATATCTGTGTATGAAAAGAATGTGAAAGTGGCTGCTTTCAGGAGTAAATCATATACTAGAAATGCCATTTCTGGAGAAATGGTGTGTGAAGGCTGGAGAGCTGAATGAATACCTGTGGAATGAGTTGGAATAATGTTGAATGATGTTGGATGATGTTGAATGATATTGAATGATGTTAAATGATACTGAATGACATGGAATGAGCTTAACATGCTGAAGTTGGAATGGTTTGAATTCATCCAGAAATCTAGAAGCAGTTGAAGGAATAGCACAAAAGTAAAAATAAATCAGCAAGAAAACAAGGAAGAAATCAAGTAAGAAATGGAGGAAGTAGCAAGTAATCGGGTCAGCAATGGAGTAAAGTGAGAAGAATTAAGTAGGCAAAGAAGTAAGGAGGGTAGAATCGAGTAGCAATGGTGTAAGGAGTGGTAAATTTAATAAGCAATGGAGTAATAGTCACTCTGCTGAAATCAGGTGACATTTGCATTAATATACTAAGCTAGCATTAGCATGCTAAGCTAGCATTAGCATTAGTATGCTAACTTAGCATTAGCATGCTAAGCTAACATTAGCATTAGCATGCTAACTTAGCATTGGCATTAGGATGCTAACCTCGCATTAGCATGCTAAGCTAGCATTATCATGCTAACTTAGCATCAGCACTAGCATGCTAACTTAGCATTAGCATGCTAAGCTAACATTAGCATGCTAACTTAATATTAGCATTATGTTAAGCTAACATTAGCATTAGCATGCTAACTTAGCATCAGCATGCTAAGCTAACATTAGCAATAGCATGCTAATGTAGCATTAGCATTCTAATCTAGCATTAGAATTAGCATGCTAAGCTATCATTAACATTAAAATACTAACTTAGAATTAGCATGTTAAGCTAACATTAGCATTAGCATGCTAACTTAGCATTAGTATGCTAACTTAACATTAGCATGCTAAGCTAGCATTAACATTAGCATACTAAGCTAACATTAGCATTCTAAGCTAACATTAGCATTAGCATGCTAACTTAGCATTGGCATTAGGATGCTAACCTTGCATCAGCATTAGCATGCTAAGCTAGCATTAGCATGCTAAGCTAACATTAGCATGCTAACTTAATATTAGCATTAGCATGTTAAGCTAACATTAGCATTAGCATGCTAACTTAACATTAGCATGCTAACTTAGCATTAGCATGCTAAGCTAACATTAGCATTAGCATGCAAACCTAGCATTAGCATGCTCACTTCCTGTTGATATTAGGTCACTTCCTGTTGAAATCGTGTCTCTTCCTGTTGAAATTGGGTCATTTCCTGTTGATTTTAGGTCACGTCCTGTTGAAATAGGTCACTTCCTGTTGATATGAGGTCACTTCCTGTTGAAATCGGGTCACTTCCTGTTCAGGTCGGGGCATATCCTGGCAAGCAGCTGGAATGATGTGAATCGGATGAATAATGTGGAAGTAAAATAGAAAATGTAGAATGTGAGAATGTGGGAAATAATCGGGTGCGAAATCGAGAATTGTGGGTAACGCGTGAATTTTGGAACCGAAAAGCTGGAAGAGCTCATGGCGTGAAATGGAATATATTCAAATTGGAATAAAGTCAATCGGATGAATAATGTGGAAGTAAATGGAAAATGTAGAATGTGGGAAATAATCGGGTAGGAAATTGAGGATTATGAGTAACGTGTGAATTTTGGAACTGAAAAGCTGTAAGAGCTCATGGCGTGAGTTGGTGGAATATATTGAAGCTGGAATGATGTGAATCGGTTGAATAATGTGGAAGTAAATGGAAAATGTAGAATGTGGGAAATAATCGGGTGGGAAATCGAGAATTGTGGGTAAGGTGTGAATTTTGGAACTGAAATGCTGGAATAGCTCATGGCATGAATTGCTGGAATATATTGAAGCTGGAATGATGTGAATCGGATGAATGATGTGGAAGTAAATGGAAAATGTAGAATGTGGAAAATAATCGGGTACGAAATTGGGAATTTTGGGTATGGTGTGAATTTTGAACCTGAAAAGCTGGAATTGCTCATGGCATGAATTGCTGGAATATATTGAAGCTGGAATGATGTGAATAGGGTGAAAAATGTGGAATTAAATTTGAAATGTAGAATCTCCCATTAAGAATAATGGGGAAAAATCGGGTACGAAATCGGGAATTGTGGGTAAGGCGTGAATCGTAGGAATAATAAAAATACAAGCGCGCGCCGCGTGATTTTTAGGAATAGTTTGAAATTGGAATGGCGAAAATCGGATGAATTATGTGGAAGTAGATACGCGTCAAAAAAGTGGGCGGAATAAGAAGAAGAAGAAGAAAGAATGAATAACA